>NC_067243.1:13529070-13829070 GCF_019924925.1 Ctenopharyngodon idella | reverse complement strand
TTATTCGAACATGTAACTAAGATAGTACTAAGATAAGCTAGTAAAAACACACTAATCCAAACCAAGGCATCAGGTTTTAGAAACAGAATTTGCTGTAAGTACCCAATGTTGACTGCGTTTCAAAATCCATCCATATATGGTCTCAGTAATTGGGCTTAAAAGCTTTCCAACTATGATCAAATGTCTCACAAAGATTTTCTTGTGGTGACAGAATCACTCTACTGGAATTCAGCACTGAGCAGAAGGAATATGAGAATCCAATAAAAGGTGTCTGTCTGATTCCTGTTTGAACAGGACTAGGGAAAGATCATACATGACATTTCTGCATCTGCTGTGTTTGTGCATTTAGTCGCATTTCCAAATTTAGATATAACCTCAGATATCTTCCATGGGGTCAAAAGGTTGCAGATTTTTCCATGAAAAGCCAGCTAAATGCATCTCTGCGAGGTAAGTTCAAGTGCTCTCTTTCTCTCTGTGCCCCAAATATTCATATATTCACCCTCTCTCAGGATTTAACCATGAATATTTCCCATGACCCTTGACTCCCGTCCTCTTGCCACAGGCTACATGTTGCGTTTTCATGTCCTACTTACAGACAGCAAAATTAACAGCTGATAACAGACATATGAACAAAACAACTGCTAACATGAAAGAGCTATTGAGGCTTCTAAAATGTTATCGTACAGCAGTGAGACTCTAATGCACATTTATGTCAGTAGCTACTTAAAGCTGCATACAGAAGCAGGCGAGATTGGGATGTGATTGCATGGTCCAAAACAAAACTGAGAGCCAAGAAACAAAGCCATCTAAACATACTGTAATTTGCATGTTGCCACAAACCACAGCAGTATACCGGGGACTTTGAGCATGCAGGCAAAAACTGGCAGAGCTCCTAGCGAACGACACAATGAAAGAGTGAAGTGAATAAAGAAAGCTGGATCGGCGTTACATGATTACATGCTAAAAAGTTGTGGCTAGCCACTCATGGGACACAGTAGGAATTCAGTGGAGGGTGCGTCGAGCCACTGCGCACTTGCACTAACACTGCATCTTTTGATATATAACGGACATTAAAACTTGTGGACGTTAAAAAAAGATCAATTGCACATTTTTGTAGCTATCATCAAAATTTTGCTTATTCAAAAAAGTTGATTGATCAATTAAAAATCGATTGATTCTAATTTCTCTTCTTTGGAAGTAACTCACTCAAAATAAACTAGTTAAAAAGGACTAACTAAAGAGCGCCACCCAGAGGCAGCAGCAAAGAGATGCATTCTTACCTGTATGATACCGGTCATGTCTTACAGTAATTTTGTTTTTATGTGTATGTGTATGTGTATTTTATATATATATATATATATATTATATATATATACACACACACACACACACAGTGTTGGGTAAGTTACTTCAAAAAAGTAATTAATTACTAATTACATCATCAATGTTGTATTTAAAATACTTTTCTAATTACGCTGTCTGAAAAGTAATTTAATTACTCAATAAGTAATAAGTTACTAATTACTTCTTAAAATCCCTATAAACCTTGACATAGAAATAGACAATAGAAAGGATAGACAATAGAAAGGAAACTCTTTTAATAATTTAGTCAAACATGGAATAGTTTAGCCTTTTATAGCTTTTTAAAACATTTTAACTTTATTAAAACATATACTATAATACTTTTATTTACTTTATAATACTTAAACATTTTTTAGTAACAAATAGGGATGTCACTATACCAAAAATCTAGTAGTCGGTGCCGATACCACCAAAAGTGCACAATACTCGATTCCAAAGTCGATACCACGGTAAAAATATATAAAAATATAAATAAAACAATGCTATATATTTTTTTCCAGGTAGGTCTAATAGTAAAAATACCACAGAAATTGAATAATCTAATATAAAAATAACTCTGCATAGTCATAACTGTATAAATTAAATATAGATTAATCCTTATTAAAGCTTTTCTTTTGTTGTTTGATTATCATTTATAATAGAGACAGTCAGTAGTAGACAGTAGCATGTTTTAAAGGCTGCTGTCACTAATGGACTGAGACAATATGCTGTTACACATGCTGTTCACATTCACATAACCAACGCGAATAAGACGGGCATTTTGACATAAATGTGTGTGTATTTGAACGTTTATGTGTAATAAACCGTGAAAATCTGACACTCGCGAGAGGCGGCTATGTGTGTGCGCTTTGGTTGAGAGCGCACTGACTGAAGACCGTCTCTCAGAGAGCGCGCGCAGTTTTTTCTCCCTAGGACATAACTTATATACCGTAATGTTCTTGCCTACCTGTGTCAAAAAAAATGAAGTAATTGGAATATTTCCATTCTGCAAAACAGCCACTCGCTTCTGCCGACATCTTCTGACCGCGACTACACAGCCAACTGGTGCGAAGCTGCGAACTCACGCGCAACTGCACTACAGCTAACGACTTTAAAGAGGCAGCGTTCATTTTTACCTTTAGAAGACAAATTTAGATTTTAAATTCAATATTGATTTAAACATAACTGTTGAACTAATTTACAGTATGTAACGCAAGTACATTATAAGTATACTAAGATACTAAGTAAGATACTTAGATACTTAGTAACGCGTTACACCAACTGAGTGTGTGTGTGTGTGGGTATATATATATATATATATATATATATATATATATATATATATATATATATATAAATAAATAAATGCTGAATAGAAACATTAAAAGCTAATAAAAATGATAAAAGCATTTAACAAAATTAATAAACTAAAATTACAAAGAAAACTGAAAATATGAAAATATAAATAGCTAATTAAAAACATTACTAAATGCTTACTAAAACACTATTTAAAAAGGTGGCATAAAAATAAAACTGTATTTAGTAACTTACTAATACCGATATAAAATTCTACTAACACAACACGACACAAACGTAATACTTTTAATTGTCCAAGTGAATCTCATTATGGTCGAATATCATTCAATTAAAGGCAGGGTAGGCAATTTCGGAGTGGTTAGCAATAGCAAGCTAGTTGTGAAAGCATAAAATCCCACCCTCCCTTCAGAGTGTCTCCAAAGCCGCACCTCCATCAAAACACATGAACTGACAGCAGATTCTGCAAAGCGTCACGAGACATGTCTTAAAGCACGTAACATTACAATAATAATGAACATAAACAACTTATAGAGCTCTTACTTGTACCACCTGACTGCTGCAGATTCATTTCAGCGTTGATAGTTTTGCCATCGAAACGCATAAATCCGAGTTGAGGACGTGATAAGAGCTCCGGGTAGAACATCACAGGTTGCCATGATGCCATCTCGTGATTACGGTTATGACATGGAGTGAACACAGCACAATCTCATTGTTTTGGTTCAGGAGGAACTGTAAAATGCGGCTTCTGTGTGTTTGTGGTGCTCGGCCTGTCCACATAGCTTTACGGAACGCGCTGATGACGTGATATCTGCGCGGCGGTATGCAAATACATATGTTGACAGGCACGTAGGACATCCAATCATTGCATTCGGACCGAGTGCAATGATTGGACAAACATTTTTTGGTCCTGAGGCTTCCACAGAAGATATATGCACATTTTTTAATATTTAGACCACTTCTATTATTGATTGCCATCAGGATGTGAAGAGAGTTTCAACCAGTGTAACAAAAAAAAAAAATTCACCCACCCTACCTTTAAAGCTGATGTATCATCATCTATCAATAGTTATGCACATGAAAGAAACATTTTTGCAAACACACCATCAAACCACACTCACCCACTGGGGACACCATCCACCCTCATGCTCTTGCCCAGGACGCCTCCATCACTCATGTACCCTGCCGTTTCCATGGCGACGCCCTCCAGCTCCTCCACCTTCTCTGAGAGTTCAAGGCCGCAGACCACTCTGTTGTGCGTGCAGGTCTGATGCATGTGTGTGTGCCGCCCACAGCCACTGCCGTGGTGTACGAACGCGTTTCCTGAAGAGGGGGCATCACCAGCTTGTAGACGAGGACTGGATGAGCCCAGTCGCCATGGCAGTGCAGAAGCAGGGCGGGAACTGAGGGTAAGCAAGGCCCTCCCATTGATCTCTGTGGTTACTGTGCTGTCAAAGGTCGTCTCGAGCGTGCTGGCAGGTGATGGGTCAGACAGAAAAAACATGAGAAGGTGACAAAACAACCAACTATAGGTCAGTCTCATGGAATATTTGTCAATTTGATAGAGAAAATACATAGCTGGGAATGTAAAATATTGCTGTATATCAAATTTTAAAACGTTATGTGGATCATTTTTTGATACTTATGGAATTTAATGTCATTTTTTGAGTCCCCATTCACTTTCATTCCATGGAAAAGACAAAAATGTTGGTATTCAGATTTATAAAAAGTTTTGAATCAAGTTTTCTCCCATACAATCTGCTCTTTGTTTACTTTGTTCTTTATTTTATTTTATTTCAATCCATGAAAAAAAGTGTTGTAACACTACTGACAACACCAAGTGACAAATGAATTTAAGTAAGCAAAAAGCAGCATTGAGTTTCTGGCAAAATTCTGCATTCTGTCAGAACAGGGTTTCATTGGGATATTAAAACAAGCTTTTTATCCAGTATTAGCAGGCAGTAGGTGGCCCCCAGCCGATTTCATGGCCAGCTTTTGTACCCTGGAAGGCCGAGACGCGTATCAAACTGATCACGGCAAAGACAAAAACCCGGCACCCCCCAAATGAGCTCCTAATGCCAATCAAACTGTCTTCCTCAAAGCCATTTAGAGTTTAACAGTTCGCAAACCCCCAGAGATAAAAGGGTTCACACACCCGGGAACAATGGGGTGCTTTCTGAACTGTGCTGTGATCTCTGTGCCCAGTCATTATTAATGTCATGTTGTACTTCAACCCTACTGAATTGAAGTCATTTAGAGTCTGAACATAAACCGACACCAGAGAAAGTGCAGTAAGAAGCAGCTACCACTAGCGGGAAACCTTTGGGTTGATCGTCAGTTCGCCACAAAAAATAATTTCAACTCAACCCACATTCATTTCCTCCAAAAATGGAGGTTACGAACAGACACTTCTACACAAGTGAAGTGAATGGGGCCTATTTTTGAACATTTAAAAGCAAAAATTTGAAGCTTATAATTCTATAAAAGCACTTGAAAAGTAATATTTTAGATGAAGAAAACTAACTTTGGCCACTTACAGCAGTCAAAAACATACACAAAATATATGAGAAATTGTTATATATCACATTGTTTTTACCTGTGACTGATGTGCGTCGTCCCCCTCAAACTGGACATGGTTTCTTCTAGGTTTTGCCTCAGATCAGCAATGTTTTTCGCAGTACGTAGCCTCTTGGCTTCAGAGTCCTCACCTGAGGAAACCAGACTCATCACCATCACCACAGTCTGCAAACAGCTGCTACCGTAACTCTAAGACATGTCCGAACACACACATTCACACACCTAAAATGCTTCTGAAATGCAGCTAAAACCATAAGAAGCATGGCATAATGTAAATGAAGCAACTCCAAACTCCGTATTAGCATCACAGCACTAACTCTGCCCCTTTTGCTCATGAAGTTAATTCTCCCAGCATTGCGTAAAAGAGCTTTTTGTTTTCTTGCACCAATGTTAACGTACGAAACGTTAGCCAACCGCTGCTTAAAAATAAACACGCAGTGTATGCCGTAGGTGAGAGGGGATTTGGCTGCTCGGATTAACGGCTGTTTACTGATCATGAGGGGTCCACAAGGGGCTCAGAAGGTACACAGCGGACCCACACACACACACACACACACACACACACACTCACACATGATGTAAAACGTGTAAAAGAACGAGTGCCGTGGTAAAGTACATTCCTAGAGGCTATAAAAACCCCCAAACAACCTCTTTCAAAACTGCTCGCTGAGGCTAATGCTAAATCTTTGTTCTCTACTTGCCTTTTGGGTAAAAAAAAAAAAAAAAAAGACTTGCTTCCTCTCAAACTGCTTCAAATATAGAATAGTTTAAAACAGCATTTAGTTTTATTTGCAAAGATATTTGATGGGATGAAAGTTCATAATGCAAAGCAAGTAGGCTATGCTTTGCATTTTCAATGCAAGGGGCACTAGCGGACATTAGCGTAAAAGTCTTTATTCAGTCTTTCAAGTCAACTGCTGTCATGGCAGATTTCTGCTAAGCAGGTTCATTATTGTTAACTAAAACTAAAACAATAAAAAAAACATTTTAAAAGATCTGCTGGAGCTGTGCAGTTAACGCACATGATTATAATGGCCAGAATGTGTCTGAAGTTTCAGCTTAAAATACCCCACAGATAATTTATTATAGCTTGTCAAATTTTGCCCCTATTTGGGTGTGAGCAAAAACACAGTTTTTGTGTGTGTCCCTTTAAATGCAAATGAGCTGCTGCTCCCGGCCCCCTTTCCAGAAGAGGGCGGAGCTTTAACAGCTCATGCTTCAGTTGCTCAACAACAACAAAACAGGAGAATCTCACGCAGCCAAAATGACGATTGTCAGTAACGGTGTTCAGCCTTACATTGTTCAAACAGGAGTCGGACACTGATGGAGAGACTCAGGAAGAAGTTATAACTTATAGAATGCAACTGGATGTTTCTGAATGGTTAGTGGATAAATTTATGTAGTTGCTGTGAAGTTGATTCAGCTCATCGACTAGCATGTGTCGTCATGTTAATCTTTTGTGCAAATCCAGCATTGAACTGATCCTCGTTTGTGAAGCAGTCCAGCGTAAAATGACGGCATGGTAACACTACTCTACTACAACAACTCAATATGTTGAGCCCAACATAGCCTCGCCCCCTTTTTTTGTGTGTGCTCTCGGGAGCAGGGTTTATGTAAATTTTAGGGTTAGTGATGTCACTAACCAGGGAAGAAACTCGGTGTAGTCCCTACCAGCCATTTGTTGTAGTCCTTAAACAGAGAATTCTTTAAAAGAAATATCTCCCTTTGCATTTGAACTTTGAGCGTCGTAACTTTGCAGACGTTGTTTATGCTCTAACAGCAACATTACACACTAACTAAAATTAAAAAAGTTAAATCATAATAAATCACCCCTTTAAATACCTCCTAGGTAGCTTTTTAAAACAGATATAGTCATCCAACACACATCTACTCACTTTCATGCTTCTCAAACATATCCAACATGGTTAGAAGTATCTCCTCATTAACACGAGCAATTCCATCCCACACACAAGAGTGTTGGCTCAAATGCAGCTGATATACACAGCTGAATGTGTTGAGCTCCCCTTCATTCAAAACACTTGGTTGAGTGTGTTCAGTCAACCATTTAGATGATGTTAGAGGTCCTGCAAAACTGTCTACACCCCAGAACCTGTCCTTTCTCCTGAGACTGGAATAGTCGTCTAAGGTGTCCTCATATGAACCATCTCTTGTTCCTCCAGTTCGGAGAGGAGATGCCAACTGACAATGACATTCTGCTTGGTCCATTAAGAAGAAGATTCATTTAGGTCTTCTTCTAGTGGTACAGGTCTTTGTCTCGGTTGCAGAAGAAGACTTCACAGAGCTACTAATGTCCTGCGCTTTTTCTGGTGGCAACGTGTCCCTGACTCTCCTACGCATCTATTAAGATGGATAAATGGTCTGTCTGACACATTCAGAGTTGTTTTCCCAGAGAATGTGCCGACTGATTCGTGAAAGAAGCTCTTGTGACGGCGGTCCTGCCTTTTCCTTTCCTCCATGGAAAAGAGAGGGGAAATTAGAATACAGCTCTCATGTCTACACCAGCCCAGGGAACTTCCCCTGTGGAGAAGAGTTTTTCTCTCTACACAAAGTTCTGACAGACTGAGAAAGGACACACACACACACACACACACACACTCACTCTAATACACTCAGACACACATGCTGGTAGGCCTTGGCAACTCCTAGACATTCATAGCCTTTTACATGCAGATGAGTGCTGTTTTGTTTTCTTGTTCACCCTCAGACTGGCCTGACATTGGCCTCAAAGTTCGGAAAACACTGCTCACTTATTCATAATTAATCAGTGTTGTTTTATACAAAGACACAGTAGATAACCTTGTCCTAACTAGGCATTAGAGTTGGGGAGTAACTAACCAAAAGTGGCAACACTACTAAAATGTTTAGTAGAGTGATATTAGACTGTTTTGAAACAGTTTTTCCCAGTAACAGCAATATTAGCAACATACAGCATTGCAACAATGGTAAAACAACAGAATTGTTTTTACCTCACATGGTTTCCTGAGCAAGCTGAATTTCAGCGATTATTTCAGCGAACTGTTAAATGATTTGCAAAAAATATTCACTATGAAACTCTAAAATGATTTGCTATGAAGTGCTATGAATCACCAAAAAAGATTTGCTGTGAATCACCATAAAGATTTGCTATGAGTAACTAAAATGATTTGCTATAATTCTGCTAATGGTGCAACTCACTAAAATGATTTATGAATCAGTGAAATTATTCACTGTGGATTAGGGCTGCATGATTAATCGAAATTAAACCGCACACGATTTGGCAAAGGCTGCGATTGTTTTATGCGCAGCTTCTCAGTGAAGCACGGCTCTGTGATCAGTAGTAAATGCTGCTCCATCTGAAAGCCAGGGGGCGCTCTCACACAGAAACTCCAAATATGCCCTGCAGAAGTACGATATAATGCACGTCATTCCAGGAAATCCCTATGGGCATCACATTATCGCTGTAGCTGAATAAACAGAAGACTGAAACACTCTGATCGATTAAACATGACTAATAAACACACAACTACGACAATATATGGTTTACAAGGAGTTCTTCAAGCCTTCTCGGGTATTTTCATGATAATAAAATATATTTATAATGCAATGCTAATCGACATACCCTTTATCACTGTAAAGAATACAATGAAATAATATGTTGTTTGCCTTATTCTGTGTAAGGAGACATCTCACAGAAGAAGTTTAAACACTCAACTGATGTTATGAAGTGAGTTTGGAGTAAAAACATGTTATTAAATGTTGTCTTTTGATTCATAAATGCTTCTCATGTTTGGAAAGAAGTTTGAAGCGTGTTGCTTTTTCAAATGCACATTATTACACTTATTGACAAGCTGTGACAAGCCGCAATTTCATAATCGCACTCAGCCAAATCGTTTTAAGCGTGTATTATAGTTATATTATTTTCAATTACAGTTTCAAAGTAGCTTCCCCAACACTGGTATTTGCAACTCAAGTTTATTTTTTCTGTACTCACTCTCAGTGTTGTGAATCATTATGCTCATAATGTTTACCTGTCAGGTTCTCAAGAGAAGTATGGATGGATTTGCTGCACAGGCCTGTTCGTTCTCTCCTTTCCTCCACTCCTGCCACTAGCCCAGTCTTATCAATTTCAGTGTGAGATCTACGTAGAGACAAGACAGCATGCTAGTTCAGAGTCTTATGGAGTATGTAGGATAATGCATTACAGTACCACAAAGGTGTCACCTGTACATGAATGGGGCGACAGTAGCCATGTTGGGATGGTTGTATTGTTGCTGGAGCTGTGGAAGTTGCACACTGACCGTATTGCTGGCTGTTGAGTGGGTCTGCGCACCAAGATTGAGATCTTGGCAACTTTTCCCATCTGAAAATGCTAAGCTAGATGTAGAGCTGTAGTTTCTGTTGTCTTTCTGCCCTTTATGCACAGACAGACCTCCTATTTTTCCGTTTCGTAACCGTTCTCCCTCCACCCCACAAGGGGGCGACGTTACAGTCTTATTTGCAGCTGAACCCTTTCCTCCTTGGCTTGGTTTGGGAATTCCACTCATGGCTGATTTGGCATTGTCTTTCTTTACTTTGTTTCCTTTGGGAACAGCCTTCTTAGACTCTAGTACAAGTCCATCAGTTTTGGTGTCTCCTTTAAGGTGTTCAGGTTCTGAAACAGGAAGCTGTTTGAGCTTTTCTTTCTCTTTAAGCTTTGACTTCTCTTTAACTTTTTCAGATGCTTTTGCCGAGGTTATTTTCGGTGCCAAAGCCCTTCCGAGCGTCAACTGAGCAATGCCTTTCAGCGCTAGCTTGGGACTTGAGCTGCCGGAACTGCTGGGGGTGACAGGCCGCTGGTTTCCAGAGTGGATGGGGCAAATCTGGCGGCCTTCTTCTGGTTCAACAGCATCTACATCATCTGTACTGACAACCTTGGAGGCTCTGGAACCTGTTTTGCTGTTGAAGAGCTTTAGCTTTTCCAGCATGGACTTCTGGGCAATCACCTTAGGGGGAACCTCAAGAGAATCTGGTGCTGGTTGTTTAACCGTGACCATGGAGGATGTAGCAGTGTGTTTAGCGCTGAGCGACTTGCTTCTCCAGGGTTTAGAGGTGGTAGTTGTGGCGCTGGAGCAGCTGGGTGGAGGAATGGAAGAGCTGATTGGTCCATGATCAACCATTATAGGTGATGGGGTTGTTTTCTCTGTAAATTCAAGAAATATAACATTTTATAAGCTCTTCATCACAACCGCCTCTGTACTTTGCAAAAAGATGACCAAAATTCCTCAAGTACACATCCATATTGTCAAATATCACAATGGTGAAGAGCGAGGTTCTCTCATTTCCATTTCTTTTGTTCTGTGAGATTTATATTTAACCTAAATAAAGATTATTTGCATTTAATGACAGAATTGTTCAAGTAATTTTTAAGGTATATATTGTTTTTTATTGTTTGGTGTCACTTTTTGTACATTCAACTACTGTAACAGGCAATTTGCCAAGTCAGGAGGACAAATAGTCACTCTGGCACAGAGAAAGTGGGTCAAATCTTTCAAACGCTAGCAAGTGCAGTCAAGCTGTTGCACATAGACATTAGTGAATGTGACGCCCAAGGGAGTTTGAAAATATGAGAGCGTATTGGATGAAGTGCTGAAAAAAGGAAGCATGAACTATGAAAAGAAACATTTGAAGTATGTGAAGAAATGTATTAATATTTATTTTTGAGATCCAGGGTCTTTTCTCTAGGATTGTTGGCAAAGGAGACTGACTGTGGAGCATTTCATGACATTTGAGATATGAGTAAAGAATGATCATTTGGATAAATATAAACAAACCATTTCCAAGGCACATTTTTAATGTGCTTTCTGTCATAAAACTAATTTGATTAAAAATTGACAAATTACTTTTATTATTACATACAGTATAGTATAAATAGCATATATAATTAGTCTGAATTGCATGAAAATTCAGTATGTAATGAAACCGAACTCTTGCAAAGTTTAAGTAAACATTTGAAACGTTTCATTTTACCTGTTCCGATCACTCTCTTTTACTATTTCCCCGTTTCCCTGATTTCATTTCCCTGTGCTGCTAAACTGGTGGTTGCCCTTGTATGCAGTATTTATTTACTAGCCTGTTGAAAACTCAGTTTAGCGGCGCTTACCTTACAGGCAATCTGAGCAAAATTCATAACAGTCATCTTCCTCGCTTGTCTTCCTAGCCGTTTGAAGTCACTGTATATAAAGTTCTGTCATTATCATTGACTTTTCTTTCTCTGCTTCTTCTTGCACTGGTTTTGCCACAAGTACACTAATTAGAGCTGAATCAGTGAGCAGTAAACGCCTCATCACCAGATCCAGCAGCTGAGAGTCCACACAAACCACACACACAAACACGAATGCATGCATGCACACAGACATGTACATCATGTATGTGCAAATGGGGAAAATTATTTTTTAGATGGCTTAATGCATATGGCTTGAATACAAAAATTCCACATATTCTCAGTCACTCAACTATGTGTCATGTTAGAGGGGAAACAACCACGCTAAATAACTAAATGCTAAAGTGTGTAAACCAAACCCGCCATAATGAAACAACAGCGTGCCAAAAATGTGTCAACATGCAATTACAGAATCATAAAAATGTGAACATTATGAGCAGTTACCCAACTCAGAGATTAAACAAGGGAACATCAAGGGAGGATGGTTTGGATCACTCATTGTGAGCAAGAAAAATGTTCAAATGAAAATGATGAAACATTTGATTCAAAATATATTGTAGACCTTGAAATGTCAATTCATGTACAATAACAGCTGGCTCAAAAAATGAAAACAACTATCAAATTATCTTTATGGTCAAAAAGGCCCATGAATTACCATAAAAGTACCATGAAGTACAAGTCAATTGACTTGTGCGCATTTTTCAAGCTTTTTGAAGCCATACGATAACTTAGCATGAGGAACAGACCTAAATTCTCTTCATTATCCACTGATATAAGGAGTCCATATAACTCAAATGTATGCACACCAAAGCACCCATGGAAAAAAAACATTACAGAATTCACAGTGTACATTATGTGTACAGTGCAACAGCAAAGAGCTTGTTTACAGTTAGACAAGTCAAGTTGCAATACCGAACAGAACCACATGTACAGTAGATGCAGTAAACCGACTGCCTTGACCTGAATGCATTTACCTACTACAGTACATGGCTCCATTCAGAATTACTAAACACAGCAACATACACCTGACAAATCCTGAATGTGTGTGGAAACAACGTGAATGTACTTAAATGCATCTGTGCATAAATACAATGTTGGATCAGTGCGTCGAGAGCGGACATAACGTTACACTTTTTGTTTGCGCATCAATATAACAGACTCACGCGTGCTTACTGTACATCACCGCAATCTTTTTACCTTGATTGCAATCCTCATTCATCAAAAAATTATTAGCGAGACGCTGGTTTGCTTTATCCAGCTGAGAAACAGAGTTTGCGTATCATCTGTCTATACAGCAGTGTTCTGTTCAGTCTGTATTTCACACAGTGCGATTTGTGAGGGCTCGCGCTTTTCAGAAGCAATCACAGAATATGACAGAGACACATACTGGAATGAATAATTCATGATTATTGCACAGGTGTGCCTTAGGCTGGCCACAATAAAAGGCCACTCTAAAATGTGCAGTTTTATCACACAGCACAATGCCACAGATGTAGTGTATATACATACATACAAGTGTATATACATATATACATACATTTTTTTCCAGAGCTTAAGACTTTAAAATCTACTATTTGTTGAATAGAAAAGAGCAGCTTGGACATTCTAAATAGCTTCTTCTTTTTTTTTTTTTTTTTCTATTTTAATACTTTTTGAGAAATATATTTACATATTAATTTCAGAAACTAAAACTGGTATTTTAATAATAATAGTTTTTAATTATATATTTAAAAAAGTAACAGTTTTATTTTCTTAAAAAAAAGGTTTTCTTTTTTTTGACCAATAAATATCAATACCAATTTGAGCAAGGAAAAGGACATTTTTTCACAGGTAATTCAGTAAAAAATGATGCAAGAATAAAGTTTGCCGATTCCATGGGCAGTGTGGCCTTGTGGTTAAAGATCTGAATAAAAGGTTATAAAAGGTTGTAAAAGGTTTGAATACCTCAAGGAGTGATTCATTATGTACTGAGCAAGAACCTTTGGGGGTTTTTTCCAGGACGATTTTCCTTGTAGTAAATATACATGCTTGAATAACAGTTTTTGCTAAATGACTGCTTACATACTCTTACATAACACACAAGATTGTGAAAATGAATGTGATTAACTCACCTCTTTCATGAGCGCAGGCAGAGATTGACGGCTTTAATCGGTCACACTGGTTGAAGCTTTGGCTGCGTCTGTTGGTGTTCGAGGTTCGAGGTTTACTCTCTCCACCCGTTCCAGCCGCCCTCACAGAGGGGCTCTGAAGCCTGACAAAGAGTTCAGTCAGCCTTTCTCTTTAAACAATAACTATTTATGCTGCAAAGACCCAAGACTAGAGTGCCAATTATATAAATAAACCTCAGTGACCTTTTTATATTAAATTCCATTTCTGATCATATGATCGAGAACAAAATGACTATTGAAGGGGATTCACATGTTTTTTTTGGCCTTGAGGAAACAAGACAGGCTTGTGTAGAATCACAAGATCACCAGTAGATGGTGCTGTTGTGTAGTTATTTACTAGCAGGACAAGGAGATGTAAATTAGACACATTGTGATGTTTTATAGAGTGGACGTAGAAATGTGGAAAGCTGACCTAGAGTTCTTTTTCTGAGCAACTGAGAGTTTCACAGCTTTTTTCTGATTGGAGCCTTTTGATGGATGACTTCAAGATCAAGAGGAAAACAAAAGAGAAAGAAAAGGGGATGAATAGAATAGTTAGAGAAATAGCAAGTGCTGTTATTGTTAACTAAAACTAAAATGATTCATGTTTTTGTTAATTGAAATAAAGCTGAAAAAAATAACATATTTCTACTATTACTAATATAACTAATATTTCATATAAGATGAAAAACTTAACTTAAAAAGCCTTAAGAAATGGCAACTAACTAAAATAAAATAAGTTGAAGTACTACAATTCTAAATAAAAAAAATAAAATAAAAAAAATGAATGAATACACACTAAAACTAAAATATTAAAATGAAAAAAAAAAAAAGACAAAAATACATAAAATTACTTAAACTAAAATGAAAATAAAACTGAAATAAAAAATATAAAAATTCAAAATATTAATAAATACTATAATAGTATATAAATTATACTAACAAAACACTGGAAATAACAGAGAACTTGTAAGTTAGAAATGGAAATGAAAGGTTAATCATTGGAAATGTTAAGGGTATAAAAAGTAGGAAGAAAAAGTCCAGTGCGACAAGAATCGTATCCTTCCCTCCATCCAAATTATTTAAAGATTAAAAATTGATTATTGATTTGTCAATCCAGCTGCTATGCTGTCTGTCTATGTAGAAGCTATCCAGTAGATAAGTTGGAGAATAATACCTGGACTGCAGGTCTGTCTGTGTTTTCTGTGCACATGGGGAGGAGGTGTAGTGTTGCTGGATAGGAGAAGGACAGGGAGAGCTACAGGGAGAGGCGTGAGGAGGCAGGGCAGGACTGGCGCATCGGTGGGCCTGGTTGTTCTGGAGCATCTGAACATTGCTGGAGGCCTGTTTCAAAGTCTGCTGCTGCTGCCTGAAGCGCGACAGAATGAAGAAAAGGCCTAAAATGGCTTTCAGATTGCCATTGCGGATCTCTGTGGTTTGGCAGAAAAAGAAAAGAATCTTGTTGGCATCTTGTTTCAAATATTAATGAGCATTAGTTAAGAGTCCGCTCACCTTCGGCACAAAGTCCCTTTATGTTGACTCCTTTAGCAGCCAGGAAGCTCAGACAGGCATCAATGTTCTCAATCTGTTTGAGAGAGAAACACGGACATACATCAAGAGCTTGCTGTCGGAAATCAAGCCTAATAACCAACTCCCCTCGGAAAATGTGACCCCACCACGGCCGGTTTGCACACTACACTCAGGTGTACAGGAAACATAACCAAACAGATGGTGCTCAATAGGGTAGAGTTGTGGTTTACAACCCCGTGGGTCCGTCCTGCAGTGTTCCTGTGATATTACAATGTATATCCTGACCACTGGCGAGACGACAGACTACAGCATGCTGGTTAACGGCAGGATTTTAAGGTCAACAAGACCTGCCATTGTCATCCCTGAGGTTGTTTCTTAAAGGGACAGTTTAACCAAAAATGAAATTTCTGTCATAATATACTCGCCCTCATTTGCAGTCATGTATATTTGACTTAAAGGGTTAGTTCACCCAAAAATGAAAATAATGTCATTTATTACTCACCCTCATGCCGTTCCACACCCGTAAGATCTTTGTTAATCTTCGGAATGCAAATTAAGATATTTTTGTTGAAATCCGATGGCTCAGTGAGGCCTGCATAGCCGGCAATGACATTTCCTCTCTCAAGATCCATTAATGTACTAAAAACATATTTAAATCAGTTCATGTGAGTACAGTGGTTCAATATTAATATTATAAAGCGACGAGAATATTTTTGGTACGCCAAAAAAACAAAATAATGACTTATATAGTGATGGCCGATTTCAAAACACTACTTCATGAAGCTTCGGAGCGTTATGAATCTTACATTAATGGATCTTGAGAGAGGAAATGTCATTGCTGGCTATGCAGGCCTCACTGAGCCATCGAATTTCAACAAAAATATCTTAATTTGCGTTCCGAAGATGAAAGAAGGTCTTACGGGTGTGGAACGGCATAAGGGTAATAGTAATAAATGAGTAATAAATGACATTATTTTCATTTTTGGGTGAACTAACCCTTTAAACTGTAGATATTCAGTGAATAGGAACTTAAAGGGTTAGTTCACCCAAAAATGAAAATTATCCCATGATTTACTCAGCCTCAAGCCATCCTAGGTGTATATGACTATCTTCTTTCAGATGAACACAATCAGAGATATACTTAAAAAATATCCTGGCTCTTCCAAGCTTTATAATGGTAGTGAATGGGGGGCCTGATTTTGAAGCCAAAAAAAGTGCAACCATCCATTGTAAAAGTACTCCACATGGCTCCGGAGGGTTAATAAAGGCCTTCTGAAGGGAAATTATGTTTTTTTTTTATTAACTATAATACCTAGCTTCCGGCAGATGGCCATACACATCGATTTGTAGGGCTGGGACAATACATCGAATCTCGATTCATGATATGAAGAATTCGGAGCGATTCTGATATTTTCAGACATATCGCAATTCTCTCTCAAATCGATTCTGAGCTTAGTTTTTAAACAGCAGATGGCACTACTGTTTTAGAAACACTCATACACTGCCTGCATCCAGTTCCTTTACACACACCACTTAAACCTAAAATAATCATTCATAAAGTTCGAAAAGGTTGAAGCAAATTACAAATCTCGCATCATAAAAGCATTCTTTATGTGCGTTTGAGTGTGCAGTTAAAAACTAGCCTAGAGTGCCATCTGCTGTTAAAACTAAGGTCAGAATCAATTAGAGAGAGAAAATATCAAGATCGATCCAGATTCATTGTATCGATCGAGAATCGATGCATCATCCCAGCCCTATAGATTTGCAGTGGAAGAGTAACCCCTGAACCGACGCATAACGCATCGACGAACGCGGAAGTGCAGAAGATAGAGCAAAACAAAACACCGGTCATGAATTAGAAGTCTATCTTCTATATAAGAGAAAAGGAGCTTAATTTTGTTGCAAAGCCCTATTTGTTTGAACCGTGAGAGGCGTCTAAGCTTATGCTATTCCATGTCATACATCGCGTCTAGGGTTACTCTTGTGGCACAAGTCGACTTGTGCAGTATGCGTACAGTCGTCTGCCGGAAGCTATTTATTTTAGATTATAAAGTTTTAAATATGTAAAAAAAACAATCGCTTCGCTCCAGAAGGCCTTTATTAACCCACTGGAGCCGTATGGATTATTTTTATGATAGATGGATGCATTTTTTGGGGGCTTCAAAATCGGGGCCCCCATTCACTGCCATTATAAAGATTGGAAGAGCCAGGATGTTTTTAAAGATATCTCCGATTGTATTCGGATGGCTTGAGGGTGAGTAAGTCACGGGGTAATTTTCATTTTTGAGTGAACCATCCCTTTAAATTTCAGTGTGTTCCTCAAACAAAGCCTTGTAATATAGAGCACATGCTGTATGGACTACCTTTATGGTGCTAGTTGAAATGAAGCTGATTAAAATAAAGCTAAAATTATAAAATAAAACATAAATATTACATTAAAAAATTAGAAATGTTGTCTTAGCAACTAACTGAAATAAAATAAGTTGAAGTACTACAACTATAACAAATTGAACGGGATAATTAAAAAAAAAAAAAAAAAAAAAAAAAAAAAAAATCTTTACCCTTAAATGCATAAATGTTTCGCCAATCATATTCTGATATTCAGGTCTTTAGCATGCCGGATGTATATCTAACACGGATTACAAAAGAACAATATAAAAAGCATATTTTGTTGCCCTTTGGAACTTGGAAGGTTTCATTTTGAGCAGGTGGTTTTTACTATCATCATGTCACCATCAGAGCTCATTTCTACCATATTCTCAAAACTATGGTTTTCAACAATATTTTGATCACTGACAGCTTCTTCACCAGATTTATCATCAAGTGACAGTGACACTAATATCTGATTGCGAGTTCGACAGATTGTGGTACAAGCAGTACAGAAATACAATAAACCAATTTTGAGTCGTACCATTTGAGAGCGACTCTCTGGGAATCCATTGATATCTGCAATCTTCTCATTTGCTGAATGGAAAAAAGAAAACAGAGGCACTGAATTAAAGTAACACCGTTATATACCTGCTAAATGGATTTATGAACACATCATCCACTTGGTGTGGTCTTCAGGTTTTTGTATTTGTAATAGGAACGAGAATAGGAATGCGTATCCTCCTCTCGTATATATTTATTACATTTTGGCTTAATAAAATGCTCACAACTCAGTTTGTAGCCTCATAAACCATCCACAAATTGGCCCTTTTCAGAACTGATCTCATAAAACAGCTTCAGAACATAACAAAGGTGGTGAGTTTTCGTTATACTTATGTGTGTCCATTTCTTTCCCAGTCCACCTCCTCTACCTACTTATTATGGTTAGATTTACTGGTATGGTGGAGCAAAATTGTAGGTTTTATGTATTAATTTTTTTTCTGAAGGAAGAAGAGGGGTTTGTTGAAGTATGGAAAATTATTTTTTTTATATCTTTAATCTTACCTACAACCTGAATGATTTCTGCCAACAAAACGCCATCGGCAACATCCTGTTGGAGGTCTTTAATCAGGCGTGTGTGTCCGGACTTGGCTAGGTAGTGGTTGGCCCAATCTGTATAAATCTATTCATCCAAAGAAAAATAGAGAGAGACCGAATCAGGAAAAGGCACTTAACATCTAACTCTGGGTTTAGAGCTTACATGGATGAAAGACAAATGCCACATTGTGGTCCATCAGTTACCATTTAAATATCAGAGTGTAGACAAGGAAATTTCCAAGAAAATTAATATAAGCAAGCTGTCAAAAGGGTCTGGAATATGAGGTTGTACATCTAATTAAAAAAAAAAAAAAAAAAAAAAAAAATGATCTTGAAACATTAACACAAAATGTAAACAGTAGTATGCTATCTTTGGGAACATTTGATTATTTAGCATTTTTAAACCAATTACTTTTTGCATTAAAAATAGCAAAACTGTAAATAATACTAATAATAATTGTATTGTATTTATTTGAATAAATATTTTTAAATGTTTAAAATAAACATTTTTATATAAACAATGGCAGTCTGATGAAAATTTTTATTGTTAAATATTTAAAAATACATTAAAAATGTATATGTATAAAAATATATTACATATATACACAAATTATAAATGAAAAAAATGGCAGTCTGAATAAATTTTACAATATTTGTTGTCATTATTTGAATACATATTTTAAGAAATATTTTTAAAAATGTGGTTGTTATTGCTTCCGGATCATTCACCACTCTCAAAAATTATAGATGAAGTTAGGCACATTGCATTGTGTGATACAGTATCCAATGTTGTTTGTTCTAGTTGTATACAGAATGAATTGTGTATTTTATGCATACAAAACATTTGAATAATGTGTATGGTATACATACTGCAAAATTAGCATGTGTAATATGGTACTATGCCATTCTAAACATACCTGATGCCCTTTTATTTTATTCGTAATCATCACGCAACTACAAAAGTGAGCATTGGGAGGCAGCACAGTATCAATAGGACCCTAGTCTCTGACTACCACAAGTGCAGAGGTCAGAAATAAAGGGCTGTAGGTGTTTTGTTGCTGGTGTAGTTATGTCTAAATGGGACAAAAGAACTGGTGTGACTGCACATCATGCAGATAAAGAGTCAAGCATGGACCATTTCAAACTGGAGCCACTGCTGGTTTTAATACAGAGACTCCTTGTGAGTTCTGCAGGGGGCTGTTTGTATTTCTGCCCACAGAGCCCGGAGAACCGCTCCACCCCTTCACTGTAAACAAAACCTCTAGGCTGCGGTGGACAGCATGTGGGAATAATAATCTTGAATAATAAAAACATAGGGGAAAGAGGTATGTGTAACCAGGTTCCATGTTAACATAAAAAATGCATTACATGGTTAACGCAATAACATTAGAACAAATCAGCATTTAGCCATCATGTTCTGTTTGGGGTCTAAAAGACCCTACAGTAATTTTAATAACTTGAACATATTGGTTAACACTATCTATTTTTAAGAGAACTGTTCATAAACATCATAACAAATCAATCTCAAGTCAGTCACAACCAAAAAAAAAGGGTTAAAGGGTTAGTTCACCCAAAAATGAAAATTCTGTCATTAATTACTCATCCTCATGTTGTTCCACACCCGTAAGACCTTCATTCATCTTCGGAACACAAACTAAGATATTTTTGATAAAATCCGATGGCTCAGTGAGGCCTGCATTGACAGTAAGATAATTAACACTTTCAGATGCCCAGAAAGCTAAAGACATATTTAAAACAGTTCATGTGACAACAGTGGTGCAACCTTAATGTTATGAAGCGACGCAAATACTTTTTGTGCGCCAAAAAAATAAATAAAATAACTTACAGAATATCTAGCGATGGGCGATTTCAAAACACTGCTTCATGAAGCTTCGAAGCTTTACGAATCTTTTGTTTCGAATCAGTGGTTTGAAGCGTGTATCAAACTGCCAATGTCACGTGATTTCAGTAAATGAGGCTTCGTTACATCACAAGTGTTTCGAAATTTCAATGGTTCACCACTGGGGGGTGTGATTCGTAAAGCTTTGAAGCTTCATGAAGCAGTGTTTTGAAATCGCCCATCACTAGATATTGTTTAATAAAGTCGTTATGTTGTTCTGCTGTCAATGCAGGCCTCGCTGAGCCATCGGATTTTATCAAAAATATCTTAATTTGTGTTCTGAAGATGAACAAAGGTCTTACTGGTGTGGAACGACATGAGGGTAAGTAATTAATGACATAATATTCATTTTTGGGTGAACTAACCCTTTAAGATTCAAGAGTAATCAGTAAGTGTGTTTTGATGGTCAATCGACTAAAACCTAGTGACATTTTAGTATTATTTATATACTATTATAGGATTTATTAATATTTTGACGTTGCTTTTATATTTTAAGTTTTCATTTTAATTTAAATTATATATTTGAGTAACTTTTGTAATTTTTATTAGTTTGTTTTTAAAAAAATAATTTAACTTTAATTTATTTTTGTTTCTGTAAACTTATTTCAATTATTTCAGTTCAGCCAAGGCAACATTTTAGGCAAGCTTTTTAAGTTGAAGATTTTCATCTAATATTTGTGTATATATTAAATATATATATATATATATATATATATATATATAAAAATTTGTTTTATTATTATTATTATTATTAATATTATTTTTTAAGCTTTATTTCAATTACTGAAACCGATTTTAAAAATTATTTTACAATAACAACACTGCTAAAAACAAGATACTTCCAAAAAACAAAAAATATAGTACCATGGTATTACCATGGTTTTGTGGGACTTTTACCATGCTAATGCCATTTAAAGTATCACAGACTTGGAATACCATGTAAATACCAAATTTAAATATGAACCGAATCAAAATACTATTTGGCATTTGGATAGCATCACCAAACTGGAACCGCCAAAGCGCTTTTTGTAAAACCAAGCAAACCTGCTACATTGAATTTTTCTATTTAGGGTTCCATTTAAGTTTTTAAAGATCAGCTCAATAAAAACCCAAGCAATTCAATTTGTGCAGGACAATTTAGAAAGCAAAAAGTGGTCCCTAAACTTGTGTAATAGACTTTCCATTCCATGTCTTTTTTGGTAATTCCCATAATTTCCAAACACAAGACTAAAAGCAGATATTTAACAAACTAGTAACTGCAATCGTCACGTTGTTTTACAAGGCAGTCAACCGTGTCTGAAATGGCAACCTAATCCTCACACCAACGTTGTCCCAAAACACATTCAGTGCCATTTTCGTTAATGTGCAGCATTTTCCAGCTTCCTGGCCAGAACAAAGAGGGACAGAGGTGAAGTCTGAGGGCATAGTAATATATTAGTACCAGTGTTTGCTAAAGGGTGCCCACTATTGGCCTCTGGGATTGGTGTGTGTGGCATCCCGTCCATATGGCCAAATGCCCACCTGCAGTGCGGCTCACCGCCACTAATGGAGCACTGTAGTAAAACCTCCATGACCGTGTCTATGTGTGCGTGTGCGCTGTAATTACAGGCCAACTGGCTGAGCTTTTCATTCTGCCCCGCCACATGAAGAACTTGGCTCTTCGCTGCCTTCAAAGCTCTACTGAACGTATGAAGCTATATAAACACATGTACGCATACACACATAGACATAAACTTACACACCACTGCCGTGGACTAAAGGAAGAACATTCGGACTTTTCATAGGCAATTTGCTTTGACCAGGTCAGCAGGATCTATTCTTACAAAGCATAATATTTTTAACATGTACATATATAAACACATGAGCTTTCAGCGGGAAGCTCTACAAACAGTAGTCACAATGGTGGTAATGTGGCCAAAGAGAAACGGTTTCGAAGACATGAATACAATTTACACATTGTGGGGAAGTGGTATTCCTACACCATCCCTACAGTTGCTGTAGGTCAAGTCATGGTAGAATTTGGGCACAGCGCATAGACAAGCTTTACTCTGCAAAATGTGTTTTTTTGTCATATTGAAGTTCAAACTTTGCAGATACAAATACATGGGTTAATCTGTTCATTAATATTCCAAAAACAGAGAGCAAAAAGTGGTACCAGCTTGCATGGAAGCCTGTTTCCACCAAAGTTTTTGTATAAAGTTATGTGAGATTTAAAAACAAAACGTCACTGTGAGATATAAATTAACACTGTGAGAGAGATTAAAAGTCACAATTGTGAGATAAATTTGCAATTACGAGAAACAAAGTCGTAGTTTTGATATAGTCGCAATTGTGAGAAACAGCCAAAAATGTCAGATATAAAACAACAATTACAAGGAACAAAGTCATAATTGTGGGATTTAAAGTTACATTGCGAGATATAAAGTTGCAAATAAGAAACCGTCACAACTATGATAAAACGTTGTGAGATAAAAAGTAGCAATTACAAGAAACAAAGTTGTAACTTGTAATTGTGAGGTATAGTCACATTGCGAGATATAAAGCAAGTCGCAACTATGAGAGAAAGTCGAAAATGTCAGATATAAAACAGCAATTACAAGAAACATAATTGTCATAATTGTGAGATTTAAAGTTACATTGCGAGATATAAAGTTGCAAATATAAGAAACATTACCAATTATAATAAAAAGTTACAAGAAAGTTGTAGTTGCGAGATAAAATGTAGCAATTACAAGAAACAAAGTTGTAACTGTGAGATATAAAGTCACACTGGGAGATATAAAGTAAGTCGCAAGTATGGAGAAACAGTCAAAAATGTCAGATATAAAACTGCAATTACAAGAAACAGTCGTAACTGTGAGATTTAAAGTTACATTGCGAGAGTATAAAGTTGCAAAAATAAGAAAGTCTCAATTATGAGATAAAAAGTTACAAGAAAGTTGTAGTTGCGAGATGAAAAGTAGCAATTACAAGAAACCGTTGTAATTGTGAGATAGTCACATTGCGAAATATAAAGTAGCAAAACTAAGAAACAGTCTCAATTATGAGATAAAAAGTTACAAGAAAATTGTAGTTGCGAGATAAAAAGTAGCAATTACAAGAAAAAGTTGCAATTGTGAGAAACAAGTCACACTGCAAGATATAAAGTTGCAAGTATAAGAAACAGTCGCAATTGTTAGATAAAAAGTTACAAGAAAGTTATAGGTACATACAAGAAAGAGTAATTTTAAACATATAAAGTAGCCATTACAAGACACAAAGTCGTAATTGTAAGATATACGTGAAAATTCACAATGCAAGATCGCAACTCTTGAGTATGAGAAACAAAGACGCAATTGTGAGATAAAAAGTTGCCATTATGAAAAACAAAGTCGTAATTGTTATATATCAAGTCACATTGCAAGAAACAAAGTCGTAATTGTCACAATTACAAGAAAAACCTGTTGTTGTCAATTATATTTTTGATGAGGTCTTTTAATGGGTGCAAGATGGTCAAAAGTACTATAAAAATGAAATGAGCAACAACTCACTGACCTAGTGGTCAATGCACAAATTATTTATTACTTTTTTTATTTAAACCAAGTATAAAACTGTCTGTGTTTATTCAAACTATCCCTACAGGAAGATCATCTATTAGAACAAGAATCAATGCAACCACAAAGCCACATACAAATTAAGCATCAGTGTTCCAACCTGAGGGTCTCCTGATGTTTCTTTGGCAGTCTGGTACTTTTTCTGTAAAGCTGCAGTGCCTTGACTTTGCTGTCTGTAGATGGGAGACTTCAGGGGGATGAGGCTGGGCTGCATGGGCTTCAGAGGTCCATTCTGGTGGGTCGCTACCCTAGCTGGAATGGGTAGAGCGGTACCATGCACAGGTTTGGGCAATCCCGACTTCATCTTGGAGGCGACTAGAATAGCAGGCATCTTCTTTTCCTTTTACATTCAACCACGCATATGCTGGCAAAAAGTTGTCTGGTTGCAGAGGCACAAGTCTCGGAGCAACCGCACACGCTGACTTAACAGCTGGAGCAATGCAGTGGGAAGTGTGTCCACAAACTCACATTCATGCAGCACTGGAAAGCTTGGCAGCACACAGACGTCTTGCTAAACCTTTTAATAATGTGATTTTCCCATGACAATCAGCCAAATCCTTCCCCGTCATCAGCATCTTCAGTGTTTTTCTTGTCCAATGAAGCTCTACTCCATATTCGACTTGAGATCTGGACTCCGCCCGCCACCTGCTCCTAGTTCCACAGCAGCGAGGAGTCGCCCGATATAGCCCAGCGCAGCCGCTGCTGAGAAGCGGACACTCTCTGGCAGGCAGAAATCACAGATAAGTGGGAAGGCAGGATGCAATTTGTTGTCAGAGCAGAAGAAACCTACAGTTTGTACATGGAAGTGTAACCAGCCTCCAGATGCAGTGGCAGCAAGGCATGACTCTCAGGCTTGAGAAGGATTAACAAGCCATTAGCAAGACAGCAGATGTGTCTTATGGGAAAACTCGACGCTAACACCCCTGGGTGACAGCCTAATCAGCCATAATATCACCCTTCTTGCTAATGCACCAGAGAAATGGACAATTAGCTAGCAAAGAAGAAAAGTCTTGCTTTAGCTTACAGCTTTTTGATGCCAGAGACCCTTAAATATGATTTCGAAATATTAAAGGCAGCTGCATATTTTCATAAAGTATAAAGACCCATTTATACTGTGGGAAAATAAAAATATTATAAATTTGGAAAATAAGAAAAAATATTACCTTTTTTCTACCTACTATTAAAGTACTGTTAGATGTATAAACCTGAAGAGAAATAAAGCTAGGGCGATCAACACATTAAAATAATTGTGATTAAAAATTCTGCTTTGGAAATCATGACATTAAAGTTCTAAATTATTAGAATACATATTCTAATATTTAAAAAAAAAAAAAAAAAAAAAAAATGTTTATATATTTAAAAAAAAAAAAAAAAAAAAAAAAAAAAAATAAAGTTAGGGCTATCAACACATTAAAATAATTGTGAATGTCATGATTCCAAAACAGAATTTTTAAAGTGTAAAAAATATATACAAATAAATAAATATTATAATATATACATATTTTTTTTCTAATATTTAAATACAATTTAAATGTTTAAAAATAAATATAACTACAACTATTATAAAACAATAAATGTAAGATATATAAAAATAATTAGAAAAATATATAAAAATTAGAAAAAATTATATATATTTCAAATGTAAAGATATATAAAAAATAAATTATTATTAGAATTATTTTTCTAATAATAATTTCAAATATTTAAAATAGAAATTTTCTATAAATTATTAGAATATATATTCTAATATTAAATAAAAAATTAAAATGTTTATATATTTTAAAAATATATTTCAAATGTAGAGATATATAAAAATAAATTATTATTAGAATAATAATTCTAATTATTCAAATATTTAAATAAAATAGAAAATCTCTAAATTATCAGTATATATTCTAATATTAAATAAAATTAAAATCTTTATATTTTAAAAATATATTTAAAATGTAAAGATATAAAAAATGAATTTGTATTAGAATTCAAATTACTCAAATATTTAAATAAAATAGAAATTCTCTAAATTATTAGAATATATATTCTAATATTTAAATAAAAATAAAAATATATATTTTTAAAATTTAAAGATATATAAAAATAAATAATTATTAGAATAATTATTCAAATATTTAAATAGAATAATAGAATTTTTCTTTGAACTTTTCTTGCGACCACAATTTAAAAACCCCTCTCACTCTAATTCTGTTCCAAGAAAATCCAAATGGATACTTTTTAACAGTCTGGCTGTGCGATCATAACTAACTACAAGTACAACTAATTGAGGCAAAATGGTAAGGAGAATTGTTTGTTCTTGTTGTCATCTCAACAAAGCAATTTACCTACTGCCAAAAACATCTATTATTAGGTATTATTAAAATCAGTAAAAGACTCAAACTGCCTCGAAGCCTAAGTATTTTTACTTGCAGTTAAAATTTTGTATGCGGTTTTACCATGATTGAAAAGTCTCATTCGCCCTGTTTTTCGGAAGTCTCTGAATTCCCATGCCCGGTTGCGTTTCTAACAGCATGCTGAGAGAGGGAGTGTTTGGTTATTCACGCAGCCCGAGCCGAGGCTTTGGGAGGATGAAATTCTGTTGGAGCAGCAGTTTTGAGTGTCTACAGATTGAACCCAATAATCCCTGTGGGGGACGAGTGAAACCCATTGCCTCTCTGCAGCCGGGCACTGATGCATTGTTTCCTCTGAGAACCACTGTCCACCGACTCCAACACTATGTTGAATGTGCAAAACTGGAGATGATGCCAGTCCAGCATGGATCTCAAAAACCAAAATGTTAACTACTACCGAACAGATATGTGTTTGCCAGTGTTTACTTATAAACAGAGCAATGAAAATGAGTGATATCTCAAGCTCATCTCAACAGGTGCAAAAGATCCAAATTCTGTGACTACTGCACCACCAAACCCTCCACTTGTCTTCCATTGGTTGCACAACAAACAGATATTTTTGCACCAATGTTGGCGTGTTGGACTTGGATTCTCATTATACTCATTTCAGATCATTAAAACAGCACTGGGAACCAAGCAGAGGACACAGTAATAAACGTACCGCAGGAATGGTGGGTGGTAGGTGCAGGTTGCTAGGTTGAGGCTTTGGTAAACACACATGTGCAACCACAACACACAGCATGGGATCAATTTTACAGACCCATGTTGTTAAATTGGATTTGATCATTGAACCCACAAGAATACTCCTTGAAGGCAAACTGCTTTTGGACGGCAACATCTATAGCAGTAGCACATGACCAATCTATTTCACCCACATTTCATTTTTTAAAATGAGTCCTTAAATGGGCTATATGTAGAATTCCGAAATCCTTGTTATTAGCATGGTGGCCGTTAAGTGAACTGCAGCCAGCAACAGAAAAAATAAATGTTTTTCCATTTACATAGTAATAAATAGATCTGGGCCAACAAGTAAAAGGTCAAATTTGGATGGATGGATGGATGGAATTTTCTTAGATATTGGGTAAACGGATGGATGGATGGATTTGTTCTTAGATACTGGGTGGATAAAAGGATGGGTTTTTTCTTAGATATTGGGTAAAAGGATGGATGGATAGATTTTTTCTTAGATATTGGGTGGATGGATGGATTTGTTCTTAGATATTGGGTAAAAGGATGGATGGATTTTTTCTTAGATATTGGGTGGATGGATGGATGGATGGATGGATATTTTCTTAGATATTGGGTGGGTGGATGGATGGATGGATGGATGGATGTTTTCTTAGATATTGGGTAAAAGGATGGATGGATGGATTTTTTCTTAGATATTGGGTAAAAAGATGGATGGATGGATTTTTTCTTAGATATTGGGTAAAACGATGGATGGATGGATGGATTTTTTTCTTAGATATTGGGTAAAAAGACGGATGGATGGATTTTTTCTTAGATATTGGGTAAAACGATGGATGGATGGATGGATGGACAAACTGAAAATAAAATAGAAACTAATTTCAAAGCAATACTGTAACAAGACTTCTGTAACAAGCTAACAAAATCTCTTACTTTATCCGCCATCTTGGAGTCATTTTTCACTAGATTCACACAATGCAATCTCTATGAAAGATATATACACTGCTTCAAAATCTGGCCAAAATTAGGTATCATAAATAAAACCTTCTGGACAGCTACGATAGCTTAAATGCTGTTTCTATAGGCAGCTTGCTAGGTTGTGGAATAGCAAATTATCATATTTTCTCTTTAAGACCAGAGAAAGTCTGTGCACACCACAGGGGGTCATCTGATGCAGACTGTCCAGTTCATTAACAACTCTTTCACCAAAGTTAGCCTTTAAATAGAGCCCAAGAGAATCAGCTTATTCCATATGGTCACTTGTGAGTGGACATCTGCCCACTTCACACTCAATATGTTTCTGCAGACAGAGCATGCCAGGTTACTTCTTAGGTCACAGTTACCATAAACTGTAAGGACAAGTCAGCATCACGCTGGTCTCAGGATGGACAATGAACCTGCTGAGGTTACTGTGTCCAGCATTATCCTGTTACCAGTGTAACAGTGTACAACATTATGAAAGTAGCAAGTTATCACCATGCTACACTCTTAAAAATAAAGGTTCTTTAAAGGCATTGATTAGTGGATCAACAAATCACAAAACTCACGGTTCGGATCATATTACGTTTTGGAGTCAGGGGTCAGATCAGTTTTTGGATCATCCAAAAAAAAAGAAAAAAAAAAAAAAAAAAAAAAAAAAAAAAAGAACAAAAACACTAATTACAATCATAGATAAATACAATATAACAAAGTATTGATTAACATTAATGATACAGTCAGCAGCAGATTTTATAGGCTGCTGTCACTTTAAGACCTAATGCACAGATTAGGGCTGCACAATTAATCGAATTTCTAATCGCGATTACGATTGGCACGATTTCATAATCGTTCAAAGGCGCGATTACACGGAAAAATATCTCTGCGTGTTTAAGAGGTGTGTTTAGAGCAGGTTATGTTGTGAGAGGCGAATCACGACTACTTCAGAGTGTAAAAGGTCTAACCTAGCACAAAAGGAGCTACCAGTGACGTAAGTGTACGCTGATATATCAAACGCACGCGAAACACCAGCACCCGCCATTTTAAAAAGCCGTGTACACAGCCTATATATTTATTCCACAAACTAACTAACTCTACAAACATGGAAAACAGTGATTGATGGACCTCTCAACCTTACGCTAAGAAGAAAATCCAGCATGATTTTGAGCAGACCAAGCAAAACATGATTATGTATTTCTGCCGAGCTAGCGACATTGGATAATCAACCACACAGCAAAAGCTAATACTTTTTCAAATACTGTCTACTTTCTTTGTATACCAGTTCTATCTAATAACGTATTAGACAGGACTGTTAAACAGATTGTAAACTAATGAAGACGGAGAGTGCGAGCACTGTGTGCTCAGGCTCTGTCTGAACTGTTCTCAGCGCCGTCAAAATAAAAGTAACAACAACAAGCGCAGTTTACGTCACTTCAGGCCCTAGGGGAACCACACTGGTGGCTACTTTCTATATTTAAATTTCAAGAACAACCCGATGCAAAAGCCTCTATTATACCATGCATATGTTGACTTTTTATTATTATTTAAAGAAGAAACCAAACCAATGTATAGTTGACATTTGAGGTTTAATGCTATAGAAAAACAAAACATTTCAGGAAGAGCGTTTTTAGCTTGTTTTTTAAACAAAAATATAGCATGCAGTTGCTTCAAACAATGGTATAAAGCTATTTAAATAATCATTCGATGTAAATTGTGATAATCGTAATTAATAATCACAATTACAATTTCAAGGGAATAATCGACAATTATGATTTTTCTCATAATCGTGCAGCCCTAGCACGGATCCAATATAATGATGCACATTCGAGTTCTTTCTCAACTGTTTACATTCACTTAGGACATAACTGACTGTGTTTACGAGAATACCCGAGACAGGTATTTTGACATAATGTTGTGTGTATGTATCCGTTCAAGCGCAAGGAAATGCGAAAGAGGAATCAATTTAATGTTCACGCACATCTGAAATGTGCTTCGGGTGTGTGCGGCTGTGTGCACATAACAGCGTGCAAGTACCGAATTGAGTTCTCTTTTGCCTCTTCTTGTACCGGAATGGTTTAAAATCGCTTAAATGTGTAAATTGGTGTGACAAAACATGTGCAAATGATAAACTTTCACTCTATGATGGTTAAACTTTGCAATCCATGAATCACATGTGTGCCGAACCGTGGGGGTCAACGATCCGTTTAACCCCAAACGTCGATAGTCCCATTAAGAACCTTTAACATCAATGGAAACTTTCCATTGCACAAAAGGTTGTTTATAGTGGAAAAAAAGGTTATTTAGATTATTCAAATGTGCTTCACACTAAGACAAAATAGTTCTGATCAATGAAAGGTTCTTTGGGCAACCAAAACTGGTTCTTCGATGGCATCACTCACGAAAACCCACTTTTGGAACAATTTGAACCAGAGGGCATCAATGGAGCGTATCAGACAAAAGTGTGTGCAGGATGTGAAACAGACACACCACTTCAGCAAATCTCCACAGTGCTGCTGCTGGACAGTCACAGGACAATCAGCTACACTCTTGCTGACCGAAACACAATCACGTCCGGAAGCAAAACTATGCAGGCACTTTGAAATACATCTTCATGCACATGTGGACACACACTCGCTCTGATTCTTGTTAATAATTTTGACCAAAAAATACCTATTTCTCCAACATTGTTGCAATATACAGTATATGTGCTGTCCACAACTGATAAACACAAAACAGTCTATTCAGGCAATAATGTCCAACATTAAACCGAGTGCATGGCCAAATGTCAGCCGCACATCGACAGTAGCAAGCTTCTGCTGAACAGGATGCAGACCCAGAGATAGCGATACACTATCAGGAGAATGACTAATGCCAAAAGCGGTCCATACTGATTTTTAAAACCTACTCAGAGACGTGCCTATTCAGAAACATTTTATTTTAAAATAAGATTATAATTACCAATGTTAATAGTTTTGCCACATATTGCTATGCATTAATTGACCCTTCGCAAAGACCCGCCCCCCTTAGTTACTGTTGCTTTGTCCGACAAGCCATGGCGCTGTCACGCCACACGCGGTGAAAAATACATCGCGGAGCAAAGAGGAGACTGACAACACGTCGGCAGTCAAGACAGAGCAGGTTACTTATGATATTAAACAAAGTCCCAGCTTTAAAGTTGTGTAACTTGTTTAGAAATTCGAACAATAAAAACCATTTTGTGGCTCTTTAATGTGTCGTGACAGATTGCTGTAGTGCCTCAGCTCAAGCGGCTCGTGAACCAATCATCTCTTCCTACTAGTTAATATATAGCATCAATGAAACATGAATAGGAATGTTGTTTCAAATGCGGAAAGACGTAAATACACACCATTTTTCAAGTTCAAGTCCACCAAGGTTAATCTTCTAACTCCTGACAGCTTTGTTGAACAAAATGGTGGATTCGGCGTTATGATTGGTTAGATCGCTTGTCAATCAAACTCCAGGCAAAAGGTCAATTGTCTATTGAAAAACATTTTACTCTTCTGAAATTAAAGTAGATATATATATATATATATACATACATACATACATACATACATACATACAGGTGCTGGTCATATAATTAGAATATCATCAAAAAGTTCATTTTTTTATTATAAATTATTTTTAAAAATGAAACTTTCATATATTCTAGATTCCCTACATGTAAAGTAAAACATTTCAAAAGTTTTTTTTTTTAATTTTGATGATTAGAGCGTACAGCTCATGAAAGTCCAAAATCCAGTATTTCAAAATATTAGAATATTTCCTAAGATCAATCAAAAAATGGATTTGCAAAACAGAAAAGTTCAAGTTCTTTAAAGTATGTTCTTTTGTACACTCAATACTTGATCGGCAGGACATATTACAGCAAATGACTTGCTCCTAGCACAAATTACAGCATCAGTGAAGTGTGGCATGGAAGTGATCAGCCTGTGGCACTGCTGAGGCACTATTGAGCCTTCAGATCATCTGTATATTGTTGGATCGACTGTTTCTCATCTTTCTCTTGAAAATATCCCATAGATTCAGGTCAGGCATATTGGCTGGCCAATAAAGCACAGTAATATCATGCTCAGCAAACCACTTGGAAGTGGTTTTTGCACTGTGGGCAGGTGCTAAAGTCCTGCTGGAAAAGGAAATCAGCATCTCCATAAAGCTTGTCAGCAGATGGAAGCATAAAGTGCTCCAAAATCTCCTGGAAGATGGCTGCATTGACTTTGCACTTGATAAAACACAATGGACCAACACCAGTAGACGTCACGGCCCCCCCAAATCATTATTGACTTCAGAAACTTCACACTAGACTTCAAGCAGCTTGGATTCTGTGCCTCTCCAGTCTTCCTTCAGACTCTGGGACCATGATTTCAACATGAAATGCAAAATTTACTTTTATCTGAAAAGAGGACTTTCGACCACTGTTCACTGTCCAGTTCTTTTTCTCCTTAGCCCAGGTAAGATGCTTCTGACGTTGTCTCTGGTTCAGAAGTGGCTTGGTAGTCCTTTTCCTGAAGATGTCTGAGTGTGGTGACTCTTGATGCGCTGACTCCGGCTTCATTCTACTCATTGTGAAGCTCTCCCAAGTGTTTGAATTGGCTTTACTTGACAGTATTCTCAAGCTTGCGGTCATCCCTGTTGCTTGTGCACCTTTGCCTACCCAATTTCTTCCTTCCAGTCAACTTTGCATTTAATATGCTTTGATATACACTCTGTAAACAGCCACCCCATTCAGTAATGACCTTCTGTGACTTACTCTCTTTGTGGAGGGTGTCAATGATTGTCTCCTGGACCATTGCCAAGTCAGCAGTCTTCCCCATTAGTGTGGTTTCAAAGAACAAAAGATACCCGGAATTTATACTGTAGGGATGGTCATTTAATGAAACTCAAATGTAAATATTCTAATATTTTGAGATACTGGATTTTGGACTTTCATGAGCTGTACGCTCTAATCAACAAATTAAAAAAAAAAAACTTTTGAAATGTTTTACTTTACATGTAGGGAATCTAGAATATATGAAAGTTTCATTTTTTAAAATAATTTACAATAAAAAAAAATGAACTTTTTCACGATATTCTAATTATATGACCAGCACCTGTATATATATATATATATATATATATATATATATATATATATATATATATATATATATATATATAGAGAGAGAGAGAGAGAGAGAGACACAAGTGGCACTTTAAAAGTCAATCAATCAACCAACCTTAATAATGAATTTTAAAGATGTGCCCATAGTGGTCATCTTTGACCTAGTAAACTCAGGGTCATTATGGAGGTCTGTTCCACCCCATGTATTTCCTTTCACAAGCTTGGTGAGAGGCAGCAGACGGACTCTTGGCACTGCAGTTTATTCCACTTTTCCAAGCCAATGATTAGATTACAATTTGCATGCCAAGTCAGCAAACAATCTTGTTACAGGCTTATATGCTGGGTTCAGGGACAGAAAGATCACACCTTCTGAGGGATCACAGCTAAATACGCTGCCATTCATGTCAAATGTCAACAGTGGTGATACAATGTTCATGTAAATAACCTTTTAAGCAATAAAAACTCTTTATATTTCAATCAAAAATTAAATGTGGGTGAGTATTAAATGAGTAAATGATCATTTTAAATTTGGGTTGCTATTCAGCAAGAGCCTCTCAAAATGATTTAACTATCATTTCGTAAATGTTATTTTCCACACAACGAAGAAAAAGGACAAAAGAGGAGTCTCAGCTGTAACAAGGTGTTTCCAAAGTAAATTAATGTGTTGTTTTGCTCAGAATCAAACACAGAAGGTCGCACCAAACACTGACCACCTGCTTTCGAATCCTCTTACCACAACCACTCATCTCCAGCTCAGTTTGCAGTCAGCAGTGATAAGCAACATTCACAACTTGCTGATAGCATAAGGGCTTTAGTGACATATCACACAAGATTAGCATCTTAGCCTAATGCTTATTAGCCTGTTAGCATGAGCCACACTAGCAGCTGGAGGTTTAATCTGTGAAAACATTGCTTGCTTGTTGTGATGAAAAGCTTTAAAACAAACTGGAACTCATGAACACTAGAGATAAAACACTAGAGATAGAGATAATATTTATTATGAATATTTTATTACATTTGTATATTTTTTTTAAAGGTGCAATGTGTTAATTTTAGGAGGATCTATTGACAGAAATGCAATATAATATACATAACTATGTTTTCATGTTTTCAGCTTATTACCTTAGAATGAGCCATTTCTATGTACATAAGTCGCCATTTTGCGTTGGCATGTTTCTACAGTAGCCCTAAATGGACAAACTGCTCTACAGAGCGCGTTTGCTTGACTGGCTACTCTCTGCTGTCTCAGATGACATCTTTGTCCTGTGTTGGCCACTGTAGCTTCTCTATAATGAAATTTTGCAACCTCACCACTAGATGCCACTAAAATTTACACACTGTACCTTTAATTAATAGTGTTATTTATAATTAACCAATTATTACTATTGTAGATGTATTACTATTGTGAAAAATAAATTATTAGTAATAGAAATATTACTATTATAACTACTAATTATGATTAAAAAAAAAAAACCAAACCAATTATCAGTCCGACTCTAATGAACACACCATGAGTAGCAAAATATCAGAATAATTATGTTTTCACATGAAGTCATAACTTCTGAGGAAGTTTGTCCTGTTTGATGCATCTAAAAATATAATCAAAAGATGTTAAATTTTATAAAATGTACTCATTTACAAAAATAAAATGAATATAATATTTAATAAAAATATAAATGATTTATAGTAGCAAAGTAGATATAAATGATTTAAAGTAGCAAATAAGATTTCACAAGTTTTATATATTGGACAAGCGGCCTCTTACAGTGTTAAAAATACATATATTTAATATATAAAATACAGGATAAGAAACATTTTTCAAAAAGCTTCATGCGGATGGTCAAAAGTCTGACTCTACAAGACCAAGTTACTCCTAGCTGGGGTCAAACTTACTTGTGTTACAAGCTTAGAGACCACCACACTGTAAAAAAATCATTTTCATGATTTGTTATGTCATTTTTTCTTTGGTCAAATCAACTTAATTAATGTGGTTCAGATAACATAGTATTTTGAGTTTCTGTTGATTAAACCAATCACCGTCATTGTATTAACTCAAATTTTTTATTTCAACGAACTCAATATTTAAGGCAACCAGGTAACTTACTGTTTTAAGTTAAACCAACTATTCTTTTTTGACAGTGTAGGCTATCACCACTCAAAGTATGCATTAATCATCAATACACACATACTGTGCTATCTGAAAGAGAATGGGAGATGTTACTCAACTGAAACCAATCTTTATGGTCTACAGCACTTCTACACATCCTTGAATGGCCTTCCTTCCTAAGCTAGGAGGTCAAAGCCATCGGCAGTGCTGCTTGAACAGAGAGAACATGGAGAGAAGGTATAAATAGAAGGAGATAGAGAAGAGAATCACAGTGGCATGCGACACGAGACACAGTTGGCCTAGAGGAAGCAAACGTGTGAAACAGGAACACAAACGGAACAATGCCTCTGATAAGAGGTGTCTGAGGGACCCGGAATTGTGCTCTACTTGCTCCCATCGGAGAGACAAGGCACGAGCAAACTGCAATGAGATAAACAGTAGCTTCTTCAAGTGGAAGGAACAATGCTGAAAGCTTAAGCATTCTCAGAAACTTCTAGAAATGAATACACCACTTCTCCAAATTGTCTCATTTAGGTGGTTTGAAAAGGTTTGAATTAGAGGAAAGGAAGAACACATGTTAAATCAATTGTCGACAGAGCCAGATAGAAATAAAAACAAACCATCCGATTAATGTCATATTTGGGGCTGTTCAATTGTAGACTCCTTCGCTGCCAAATCCTCATGGCTTTGATATTTGGTTAAACACACACCCGCTTCTAGACTCCGCAGTCCAACTTAACGCTAATTGCAGGAAACACACAAAAACCCAAAAACACGTCAACCTATGTGTGATGTCACTCATGCCCAAAAACTTCTGAGCTCATGGCAAAATGAACCAGAATATACCAGCCTACAGGCAACCACTGGGACAAATTAAGTCAGGAACTACTTTAGGAAGTACGTTTACAAGCTTTAGTAAGTTAGTGGTGGGATTAACGCATAAATGTGGCAATGATTCCAGAATTTTCAGCAAGAAGTAAAAAAACAGTAAAAGTAACTTCACTTTTACATTGCAAAACTCTCTTTTTGAACATGTATGGGATATTTTTTGCAGATATATTGTAAGTTTGTGCAATAAAAAAAAGTAATATTTAAATACTACAATAAATATTTTAAATGTCACAAGTAAATATGTGAAAAATCAATCAAATCAATCAATCAATCAATCAGATATAGGCTGGCTCCCTCCTTTAACATCTATGAGACTTTTTGGGACATTTTAAAATTCAGATAGAAATTGTAGATTTGCACACTTAAAAATATGAAAGTAAAATTTCAATATTATATAATATCAGAAAAATAAATATTTGAAAAATAAATAAATACCCACCTTAGTAAGCACAATTAATTTTGGAAAACTAAAGATATCTTCTCTTGAAACTGCCACGTAATGAAGTGGTAATTTCCAATGGTCAACGAGTTAGCAGGCTAATGACCCTAATGACCAATTATTTTAGCCTTTGATCTTTTTATCTATATGAACTCAAACCCTAAGTGTAAGCTTAAAATTCATTTTCAGATTATGTAGTACATATAAATAAAATTAAATCAAATCTGACATAATCCGATGCTTGAGTCAAATGGTATTTAAAATCAGTCATAGAGAATAATCATTATCTTGGAAGCAAGTGTGCACTTTGCAGCAGTGCTGCCACCTACTGTTAGACTGACCCCATCACAGCAAAGACCAGTAACATGCTTTTGCTGTAATACTTCAAAACTTGCAAGACTGCAAAACTTTCTTCTGCTCACATGAAGACATCAATATGTCACTTTTGCAAGGGAATATATGTTGAATACTGCAAGTGCTTTGCTTCACTGAAAATTAAAGGCTGTAAATATATATATATATATATATATATATATATATATATATATATATATATATATATATATATATATATAAACTCTGATGTAAGTGAACTACTCACTCATTGTGAAACTAGTCAATTGAATTCCATCTGGGGGTCTTTGAGAGGCTTGTGTTCAGCAGCCCCTTACTCTGATTGTGAGGCATTTCTGAGACTTCATCTATTATTTAGAGAAGCAAAGCCATGGATGGGGGAGGAACGCATCACTGCCATGAGGTGGTCTTCACACCCTCAGTCCCAGTCACTTACTTATTAAAAAGACACATTCTCTTTCCTCCACAAGGAAAGATGGAGGACGAATGAATGAAAGAGGGTTAAAATTCAGCATCCAAACACTTCTCGTGCTACATTTTACCACCCAAACCCCCTATGATTCACAGAAGACCTGTCGACAGAGAGACAGACAGATAGATAGAAAGATAGATAGTGTTTCTTGAGCAGCAAATCAGCATATTAGAATGATTTCTGAAGGATCATGTGACACTGAAGACTAGAGTAATGATGCAGAAAGTTCAGCTTTGATCACAGGAATAAATTACATTTTAAAATATATTAAAATAGTTATTTTGTAACTTTAAAATATTACTGTTTTACATTAGCCCTAACCCCAAGCCTCATACTTTTGAACAGTAGTCTATATTAGTTGGGTAGTTTGAAAACATATTCTTGTGTAATATGTTATTACATTTAAGGTGAATTCAGGTAGGCCACTCTTGATATGATCAGAGTATAGCCACATTCACCTGAATTCACCGTATATTTATCTACATCTGATCTTATCCAGTGTGCTTCAATAGCATACAAAATAACTGGGCTAAGAGACAATAGCAAAGCCAAAGGCAGAGTTGAAAGGAAAGAAAACTCAGCTGCCTGAGTCTATCAGAACACCAGTCATCTCCCATCAAATCACTGGGGCCATTTACAGTGCACTGTGCCACTGAGCTTCCCGCTCACAGGAAGCACAAAAAGAAGCAGAACAGAAATAGGCAGGGGAACGGGATCTGCTAAGAAAGATTTGGAATTTCCTTATCATACAATGTTAACGACTCTTAAATTCCAATGGATTCTAGACAGACATAACATGTCTATCATAAAAATGATAATGGAAAAAAAAAAATTTTCCAGTAAAGGTGCAACGATGCACTGATAAGTATAGCATAGTATGCATCTCATTCTGCTTTGCTAAACTCCACACTGTAAACCCGAATAAGTTTGTACTCATTAATTATTCTTAACTTAAAATGGTTGAGTACACTTATACATTTAACTTAAAATGATCATGTAACCCCAATGTGAACATTTTTATTAGTGTAAACTTAGCTATAACAAGCTAATTCAGAAAACACTAACTTGCTAACATGTTAACAATAGCATTGTATAACACTTGCTGAATGAGTACAGCAATATTAAGCATTACTTGCTCTCAAAACAAGCCGCATGATGGTCTCCAAAAACCCACATTAACATGTTAACTCTTCTAAATTAGCATAACAAAACTTTAATCACTACTAAATTTCCCACTTAAAATTAATCTTGCACAAAAAACATTATATAACACTTAATTTTAGCATTTACTCTCCCTTTCGAGTGCCATGGGCAAAGCATGCTGGGAAATAGAAATCCCAGCCCAATTTCAGTTAAACTTAAGTTCATCTAAATTAAAAGAAATAAGTTCGTAAAACTCAAAACAATGAAACAGTTCAGTTTACTTAAAATGTCAGTTCTGTGAACTTGAAAGAAAAAGAAAGTGCTAAATACTCATAAAGTTAATTTGACTGAACTAATTTGTTTAATTTAAGTTTGTCCTACTCAAACCAATGAATTATTTTGAGTGTTAGGGTTTACAGTGAGGTAATTTTTATTTTTCAATTGAAGAACTCAGCAAATTTTTACTTGTTCTGGTCAATAGATCCTATTTGGTTTTTACAGATAATACACTCTAAAAAATGCTGGGTTAAAAATAACCAAAGTTAGGTTGAAAATGGACAAACTCAGCAATTGGTTTAAATGTTTGCCCAACATGCTGGGCAGTTTTATTTAACTCAACTATTGTTTAAAAATTTCTATATGGCTGGCTTAAAATGAACCCAAAATAGGTTGGAAATTAAAAATCAGACACATAATTACTAGAGGCAACAATAATAATCAAAAGGTGAACATTTATTAATAAGCAATTTAATAAATATTTATTGTTTAATTATTATTCATTAAACTTATTAATAAATGTTCATTTCCAACCTATTTCGGGTTCATTTTAAGCCAGCCATATAGTCATTTTTAAACAATAGTTGAGTTAAATAAAACTACCCAGCAGGTTGGGTCAAACATTTAACCCAACCGCTGGGTTAAAACAACCCAATTGCTGGGTTTGTCCATTTTCAACCTAACTTGGGTTGTATTTAACCCAGCATTTAGAGTGTATATTGTGAAGAGAACAATCAAAACAATTAAAATTTAAAATCAGGATGTAATATTTTGAATTCAAACATTGTTAAGATGAAATAAACAAATGATTTCCACAATGCAATAGCGGTTAGTCATTCACCTAATTTAACATGAACTGCAACTGATGGTACTAGAGAAGAAAGAAAAAAAAAAAAAAAGAAAAAAAAAAAAAAGTGTATTAGCATTACAAGAGGTAAATGAAGAGGTCACAAAAGTGTCCTACAGAGAATGTTATCCAATGGCACAGCAAGAGAGGATGATATTCAAGCATTAATATTTAAAGGAACAGTTCAGCCAAAAATGAAAATTATTTCTTTTATAGTGTTTCTGCATCCTTACATTTCAAATACCATCTGAAACAAACAGAAACCCTATTAAACGTCTGTTATTTGGGTTCAAATCTGACCAAAACTGTTTACCGACCCTTTATTGTGCTTTGAATTAATGATGAATGTAGTATCTTATTATGAAAGGCTGCACACATGACCCTGAGAGACCCTGCTTTTAGCAAACACCAGTGCACCTCAGTCCTGACAGTGAGACAATACTGGGAGCTTCTTTTGAATCAAGAAAGTGAAAATTACACACTCTCAGCCCAATCTCTTTGATTTGTGGAGATGTGGCGTGACACAGGTAGAGTTGGGACTTCACCATCAAATGGTGTCCTGGTGGCAGAGCCATTTTAGCTAACTCTACCAGTTCATGCTGTTAATGAATTATGCATTTAAGACAGTCATAATGTCTGTTTACAATGCAAAATAAAAAAATCGTATTCCTAGAGTATCTTTGTCTTGTCTTCCAAAATGTCTAAACACTTTTAAACCAAGATAAATTCACCTGATAAGCAAAACTGTTACATAAACTAGGCTCTTTTTTGTTTAAAATGTATTCCATTGAAACCACATGTCCATTGAAACCACATTTCTCTGCTCAGAAAGCTGTTAGGCTACTGATAGCATTTTTGACAGTACCTTTACACTACAAGACCTGTTGTGCTATTGGAAATGTCCTACTTCCCACTTCTCAAGTCGTAATTACGAGCTCGTCGGCTTCAAGTGTTTTGTTGTCGGAAAAAAAAAAACAAGAATCATGGAGGACAACAGGTTTATCCTTGCCTATTTATTAGAGAAATCTTATTAAAGCCAAAATTATATTTAGCGTGCCATTTGTTTGACAACTAAACATTAGCCTAACTAACCGCGCTAGTCAGCTTGCTGACGATTCTGGAATTTTGATCAAATACAGGGTAATTTTGCTGTGTATAAAACATACAATATGCTTTAAATGATTTTTATGTAAATATGCGCTATTTTAACGACAAGACAAGGCGATGTAGGAAAAAACTAATAAAGAATACCAGTCACAGCGAGCCTTACTTGGAGAGTTCTCCCCTCTGACATGTTTATGGCACGCCCAACTCGGAAACTCGGGTATCATAATTATCTCCGAGTTTTCTAGTAGTAAATACGACATGAGAGGGCGTTCATGTCCAATTTCCTACTGGGGAACTCGTATTTATGGCACGTCAAAGCAGCATAAATGAAGTTTCACTGTGAACCTGACAAATATGAGCCTCTAAATCACTGCCCAGAAAGTCAGATTTCAGAACAAAGCATATTTGGCAACATATACTTGATTTTGTGAGTTGTGAGAAACACAACCCGCACAAGAAACAGAACCACAAAACTTGACAAAGGAACCCTGTCGCGCGAATAATAAATTCTTCTTTGCATTGCAATGCTGTTGTTTACTCATCTCAACGCAACTTGACCGAATACATCACTAAACGATTATCTAAAATGACATCTGCGCAATTTATGTTGATTTAGTATAACTGTTCACCAAAGTTAATATTAAGTAACTTACATTTCAGGCACAATATCGTCTGTCAACAACTTCGAAAAACAATGCCTGTGCTGTTTTCCAAAACGTCACAGCAGAATGAATGAATCAGTGGACTAAATGATTAAATGATTCAAACGAAATGATTTGAACAAATCGGAGAGAATGATTCAATGACTCACTCATAAAAACAGTCGCATTCGTTTTTGAATGTTTGTGAACAATCAGTTGACTTAATGATTCAATAATTCACTCATGAAAACATTTGTTTCGTTCTTGAATGAAGTGTTTCTGAAAGAATCGACTGAATGAATGAATGAATGAATGAATAAAAGACAGACCCTTGTCGCCACCTACTAGCGAACGCCGCTCAGCCGAACGAATTCGAGCAAGCAGTTGCATAAATAATACTTTACATTTTGTGCTGCAATTATGCATTTTGTGTCAAACTTACAATAATATAAATATAAAATTTAAAATTCTGTAATTATTCAGACAGTGGCTCAATGCACCTATTGGCTCAACAAGGTTACTTGTAAACATCTCAACTTACAGCAGTCAATGATTAATAGTGAAAATGTGTCAGAATTGAATATAAACATATACGCTGGACCACATTCTATTTGTCTAAGTACAGGTGAACCAACAACTCCAACAAGTGAAAAATTGTGCATCGAAAAACTCAAAAGACTTGAAAGCAAACCACAAACTTCAAAATGTTGATCTTCAGCCCAGTGGAACCTGATTGGGTGAGTGCCTGGAACAGAAAGCTAAATCAGAACAGCTCACATGTGTATCTAACACACTCACGGCAAAGTTTAGTGAAAAGAACTTTAGCTTTGCTAGTCAGTCAGGCCAGTAGAGCCTAATGTCTACTGGCAAGCTCGTCTTCACTGAGAAGGAGGACTTTGGACAATTCTTCGTTCCTCACGGCCCCTATAAAGTGATTAGATTCCGTGTCAGTGGAACCAGTTAATGGTGATGACAGGGCTAACAGTGAATTAACACACAAGTCCACAGGCCGAGCTCAGCTTGGTCGTGAAAGAAAAGCATTCAGAGGGGGGTCATTGGGAAGGCTTCAACAATTTAATCTGGATTTATGTTGCAGACCTCAGTGGAAATTTTGCTGGAAAACCACACACACACACACACACACACACACACACACACACACACACACACACACACACACACATAAACGGTTGCTGGAGAAGACCTGCATAAATAAAATCAACATCTCCTTTTAATTCAGAGAAATGGGGTCTGCCAAGTGTTGGTGAGAACAACCTGTTCTTTGTTGAACTGTCAAGCCATGACACCCTTATTGTAATAATGAATGTGCAGCTGCACTGCAGGTGAACGGAGCAAACACTCGATCTTTATTGGCCACAGAAGGAAAAATCTGATGTTGGATGTTTCATAGAAACATTCTACAAGGAACAAGAACATGCCAGTATGCAGTGACCCTAAAAAGTATTCTGGCATGTATGTATTCTGAAATAAATTCATTAAAAATGCACAAAACACTTGACTGTTCATCTTTTATGATGACCATGAGTTTAATTTTTAAATTAAAATTAATTTAGATATTTTCAGGGGGCGTAAAGTAGTCCTAATATATACATAAAATTGAGGCCACAGTATGCGTGTAACTTTTAGGAAAACTACACAAACAGTTCAGCCCTTAAAGGGATAGTTCACCCAAAAATGAAAATGTTGTCATTAGTTACTCACCCTCAAGAGGTTCTAAATCTGTATGAGTTTCTTTCTTCTGCTGAACACAAAAGAAGGTATTTTGAATAATGTGAGTAACCAGACAGTTGATGGCACCCATTGACTTCCATAGTATTTTTTTTTCCTACTATGGAAGTCAATGAATACCGTCAACTGTCTGGTTACCAACATTCTTCAAAATATCTTCCTTTGTGTTCAACAGAAGAAAGAAACTCATACAGGTTTGGAACAACATGAGTAAATGATAACAACATTTTCATTTTTGGGTGAACTATCCCTTTAATATTTTTGAGGTAACATACTTTGGCTAATCATAAGCCTAGTTCATCCAGACAATTAGCCTGGCATACGTCTGGAGGGATTTGAGGCTGATTCTTTATGATGTTTAAGTTCCTACAAGGGCCTCTAGTTCTGTCTAACACCCAGCAAATCATTAGATCTAATCACCCTCACTTATCATGGCAAATTAACTAATGGATTTGACAGTTAACATGGAATGTGGCTTCTTCAAAGCACGAACATGGATGGTGCCCCAGCTGTTAGAATATGAGCATCTGGGGTACCACTGTCAATAGAAACACCCCATGCTCTGAAGACCATATGGATGACGTGCTGCTTGAACATTCGCTTTAATTTATTCTAAGTACATGTGTTTTGGAATATTCAGTGAACGAAGGCTCGGAAATTGCCATCCATATGGAAACTACTTCAAGTACTTGATGTATTTGTTTATGAAAGTGATAGTTCACTCAAAAATGACAATTCTGTCATAATTTACTCACCCTCATGTTGTTCTGTGAACACAAATGAAGATATTTTGAAAAATATATTTTGGACCCCATTTACTTTAACTGTATGGATGAAACAGTTCTTTAAAATATCATCTTTTGTGTTCTACCGAAGAAAGAGTGGAAAAGTCATATGGGATTGGGTAAAATAATTCCTTTAAAATGTCTTAAAAGTTATTTGTCCATTTTCAAGCATTCTTGAATGAGACAAATGTGGGAATGAAAATAATAAATAACCTACTTTACCAAACGTTCCCTTCACGAGCAAAATAGACAAGGAGATTTCAGAGATGTTTTTGCAGCAAATACAAAATATAGCTATGAATTTTTTCCGATAATGTGAATTAAATATTCTCAACTTACTTTTTTCTGGTCTTCGAGAGCATGGGTGACAGTCTTCCTCTTTTTCTGAAGCTGCTGTTGCTGGTGAAGCTGGTGATGAGGACAGAGATGTTGGCGTGTCTCCGAACCTACCTCCATTATATCGGAAACCCCGGGGCTCCCAACCAATTCTACACTCCGAAATGTGCGAGATATTCCGAGATCCTTCCTCGATCAAGATGTTCCTTGATCCCCCTTATCAGACATTAATTTTGGTCATTAAAGCTACAATCAAATGAGGGGCTTTGCTAACCTTCATTTGGCTGCTCCGCTGTTCAATGGATTGGTCCATTGAAGGATCTGCACTGATCTTTGGTTCATGATCCCAAGTGAGGAGTAATGGAACTTGCTGGGGGGCCGAGGGTGGCTCAGTCCTAGAAGCTTCGTTTTTCTCCAGCGATGCACGAGTGAGCATCTCAAGTCACGTTTCATATTAGCCATAGAGCTGTCATATTGGAGATCCTCTGCCACCTAGAGTCACGCATAGATTGGGAAGTGTGTGTGTGTGTCTTGGAGAGAGAGAAAAGTAAAGGTACAAGTGTCAGAAACTGGTCTGAACAACTTAACATCTCTGATGGCAACAACTTTTGAACATGAAGAGGTCCAAAAGAATGAGTTTTGACACACTTTAGAAACATTTACATTTTCATATTCAGTGCAAGTGAGTAGAAATGCACTAAATGCAGTTCATTTGCATTAAATTCACTAATTGCACTAATTCAATTTCACTAAATGACTTTAATCAAATCGTTTGCACCTAAATACACTTTGCAACACTGTCTAGACAGTTTTAGATTTACATTCCCTTGCAATATCTTAACTCAGGCAGCAATTTTATAACTAGAAAAAGTAGAAAATTACCTCAGTATGAGACTCCATTTGGTTTACAAAAACGGTGCAACTCTTCTTTCGGGGATTGAACGCGGAACCGGCTGGAAAAGTAGCAGTGTTGTTAATGACGTCATGGCCAGACCAAAAGAACACCCCCCCAACCCCACCCCGTGCAAGTGAGGTCTTTCAGCAGCGTTTAACGTTGCCATGGGAACTTTGTTTGTGAAGAATGTGTACGCCATCTAGAGGAGCCAATCCAGATTGACACACTGACTCACACATTCACACATTCACTTCACACTTTTTATTCCAGCGCAGTGAATATTTCTCAGGGGAGATTTTGTATCGACTAGAAAAAATCGAATTAACTTTTCCATCGTTATTGCTCAGAAAAAAGATACAGCTACACAATGGAACCTGCCATTGATTAAACAGCTTATGACTGGCTTTTCAGAGGAAGTTTAACACACACAAACAAAGTTATTTAGCAAAAAATGTAAAAGATAACATAATGATTATCTTGTTGGACAGAAATTTTACTGAATTCAGCTATATTTAAAATGCAGTTGAACACCTGATCTGAATAATAACCTTGTCCTGAGAACACTTTTTGGTTAGTTACATTCATCATAGAATTGTATGAAATTTTACTTGTTACCCAGCTAAATAAATATGATGTTATTTCAATTTTAGTTTGGACTCAAAATTTGAGTTTGACTCAGACCCCTTATATAACTAATCTAGCGATAGCTCCATTAAGAGCATTGCCTATATACACCGATCAGGCATAACATTATGACCACCTTCCTAATATTGTGTTGGTCCCCCTTTTGCTGCCAAAACAGCCCTGACCCGTCGAGGCATGGACTCCACTAGACCCCTGAAGGTGTGTTGTGGTATCTGGCACCAAGATGTTGACAGCAGATCCTTTAAGTCCTGTAAGTTGCGAGGTGGGGCCTCCATGGATCGGACTTGTTTGTTCAGCACATCCCACAGATGCTCGATTGGATTGAGATCTGGGGAATTTGGACACCTCAAACTCATTGTTGTGCTCCTCAAACCATTCCTGAACCATTTTGATTCATCAGACCAGGCCACCTTCTTCCATTGCTCCGTGGTCCAGTTCTGATGCTCACATGCCCACTGTTGGCACTTTCAGGCGGTGGACAGGGGACCTTTCTATCAGAACCAGCATTAACTTCTTGAGCAATTTGAGCTACAGTAGCTCGTCTGTTGGATCGGACCACACGGGCCAGCCTTCGCTCCCCACGTGCATCAGTGAGCCTTGGCCGCCCATGACTCTATTGCCGGTTCACCACTGTTCCTTCCTTGTACCACTTTTGATAGATACTGACCACTGCAGACCGGGAACACCCCACAAGAGCTGCAGTTTTGGAGATACTCTGACCCAGTCTGTCTAGCCATCACAATTTGGCCCTTATCAAACTCACTCAAATCCTTACACTTGCCCATTTTTCCTGCTTCTCACACATCAACTTTGAGGACAAGATGTTCACTTGCTGCCTAACATATCCCACCCACTAACAGGTGCCGTGATGAAGAGATAATCAGTGTTATTCACTTCACCTGTCAGTGATCATAATGTTATACCTGATCGGTGTATATATCTTATTTATTTTTTGTGAATGCATTGTGTTGTATTTGTGATATAACAGCAAGAGGCGCCAGAGAGCTAAAACAGACATCACAGAACGCCATATGCCTCTACACACACACACACACACACACACACACACACACAGTTGACTCAAGTCTTACATTTTAAAATATATGGAACAAAACAATAACTTGTAAAAAAAAAAAAAAAAACATTTTTCATTAAAAAATGAAAGATAATTTGTTACTGGATACAAATCTCTTTAACAAATAATAATATCACATTTTCTCAGAGGCCGCTAATTAGACAGAGATCTGAGTAAACTTTATTTTTTAATTAGGCTCAGCAACAGCCGCTTTCAGGGCTGTTAATGGGATTTGGGTCATCGTCACTCTGATTAAGGGTTTAATTCGGGGATTACAGTATGAAGACAGAGAGGAGGTGTCATGTTTACTTGTGGCTTTCTGAAGATCCATCATCTGTGATCTTGAACATGACTCCTCTATTCAGATCTGCTTAAAATCTGCAGAATTAGTCTGACTGTGTGATCAGATGGCCGAAAATCCCACATAATAAATATTCACATTCTTGTCCTTACTTTCAGGCCTAAAGGATTGGGGTTATGAATTTTGAATTTTGAAACCTTAAATCATCATCATTATCATCCTTAACATTAAAATTACATTTAACATTGAATATTCATAATTATGTATGTTTTCAGACCACATACAGATTATTTATTTAATGTAATTAATAATTGAATACATGAAAACAGCATAAGGCTGTAAAGTCTTTATTGCTATTTTTGGCTCAGTTTTATTCCAGGGGCTGGTTGCATAAACTGCCCCCTAAAAAGTTAGTCATCACATTTTTTTTTTTCATTTAGACTGTTCATTAAAGGGTTAGTTCACCCAAAAATGAACATTCTGTTATTCTGTTATTATGTTATTTTGTTTTTTTTGGCGCACTAAAATATTCTCGTCGCTTTTTAATATTAATATTGAACCACTGTACTCACATGAACTGATTTAAATATGTTTTTAGTACCCTTATGGATCTTGAGAGAGGAAATGTCATTGCTCCCTATGTAGGCCTCACTGAGCCATCGGATTTAAACAAAAATATCTTAATTTGTGTTCCGAAGATCAACGAAGGTCTTACGGGTGTAAAACGGCACGAGGGTGAGTAATTAAAGACAGAATTTTCATTTTTGGGTGAACTAACCCTTTAAAGCTGCAGTCCGTAAGTTTTGCCTCTTTGTCGCCATCTCTGTTTGAAACCTGCAATTGCAGTTATTTGTGGAATTATCATCTTTACGTGGGTTGTGCATTGGCACGACTCCTCAGCGCGGAGGAATCTAATGTATAATGAGGAACAGAGGCTATAGATTGTTTGTTAATGCTTGAGGCAAAACTCCATGACTGGTGTTGTGCCGAATTCCGACCCCTTGCCAGATTACTACCCCCCTCGTTGAAGTCGCTACCTAATCCTAACCGCACCCCTAATCCTAATCCCTCCCCCACACCTACTCCTAAACCTACCAATACTAGGCGGGTAATAATCTGGCAGGGGGTCAGAATTTGACACAACACCGGCACCAAATTTCCTATTTAGCAGCTGGAACACAAATACACCCTTTGCTTTGTTTCATTCTATTCAAATTCATGAAGCCACTTTGAGCGACGGAGGCCGAGGAAGATGGCCATAAAATCTGTCCTGTTATCGTTGTTTTTATGACACAGGAAGAGAGTTTGTCACTGATGCGAAATTGAATACCATAATTCCTCAAACAAAGCTCCTGTCTGTGCCGTCAGCGAGTCGCGACGAGGCAGTTCACTCGCTGCTTCGCCAATGCAAGCACATAATAACCCGACAGTTGTCAGCACCGTCCGGAAATTTATGACACAAAAAGATGCATATCATTGCAGTAATCTCTGCTGCTTCGCAAGCTCTACACTTGAAACGCATATTAGAATTGAGGCATTAAAATTCATGAAGGCTCTCGGTGGTCCTAAACCCGTGCGATCTGGAGGAACGTGTGACATTGGATGTGATGGACTGATAGTGTTTAATAGAATTCAATTCTTTCATTTTAACAAGTAGTAAGTATATCTGTCCTTTGTGGAAGACTGCAAGAACTGTAACCTTTGATAAACCTGCTTTGGCAACATCAGTGATTGATGACAGAAGAATTAATTGAATCAGAGATTGAGAGAGACAGAGGTCCTGAGATGACAGGAAGGGTGGGAACGAGGTTGAGGTCTAAATAAGCTCTTTACCGAGACACATGAAATTCTATCTGTAGCTTGCTTACCCTCTCTCTCTCTGTAGCCCATAGAAACAAGTCAGTGTATCACAGCGTTGAGGACAAGGTGATAGCAAGGCCAGAGAGACACAAATCAATACTTCATTTGCTGGGCAAGATTTACTTTCCGTTGCCATATCAAACCTATCAGTTGTTGTGGAAAAAAAAGGAATTGGTGAAAAACTCCTTTTAAGACCTTTAATTTTCCCAAGACCTGATAAATGTCAGAGAGGGCACAGGCCCATTATAAGTCAAGACACATTTGTAAGGTCAAGCCCTGTATAAGTTTAAACTCCATTTTTACATCTCTACGAACAATATCTTTTTTGAGAAAGAACATTTACTGCAATTCACATAAAAGTTGTTTTGCTAATTGCTTGATTTAATTGAGAAAGGGGAAAAGAGCCAAAACAAGCCTCTGATGAGTATCCTACATAGTGTAACCCATTAGTCTCATCTTCAGGAGATTTTTTTTTTTCTGAACTCATGAAAATTACTTTTTTTTTTGTTTGTTTTGTTTTTACATTTTCTGAAGAAAATGTGAGTGGTGATTTTCAGGTGGTTGCCAGGACGTAAAGCAGTTGCTAGCGCGTTGCTTTGCAGTTGCTAGGGTGTTCTTAGTGGTTGCTAGAGTGTTGCTTTACACTTTCTTCTTGTCAGTGCAAAACCAGCACTATGCTATGGTGTTGCTATGCAGTTGCTAAAGTGTTCCAGCTGGTTGCTAGGGTGTTGCTTCATGGCTGCTAAGAGGTTTTGTGTGGCTGCTAGAGAGTTTCCATGCTGTTGCTTGGGTGTTCTAGGTTGTTGCTAGGATGTTACTTGGTTGCTTTACACTTTCTGAAGAAATGGTAAGTGGTGCTTATCAGTGCAAAAGCTGACACTATGCTAGGTTGTTGTGAATGGTTGCTAGGGTGTTCTGGGTGGTTGCCAGGGCGTTTCTAAGTGGTTACATGGATGTTCTGGGTAGTTGTTAGGTGTTGCTAGGTGGTTGCTTTACACTTTCTGAAGAAATGGTGAGTGGTGCTTGTCAGTGCAAAAGCCAACACTATGCTAGGTTGTTATGAGTGGTTGCCAGGGTGTTTCTAGGTGGTTACATGGATGTTCTGGGTAGTTGTTAGGTGTTGCTAGGTGGTTGCTTTACACTTTCTGAAGAAATGGTGAGTGGTGCTTGTCAGTGCAAAAGCCAACACTATGCTAGGTTGTTATGAGTGGTTGCCAGGGCGTTTCTAGGTGGTTACATGGATGTTCTGGGTAGTTGTTAGGTGTTGCTAGGTGGTTGCTTTACACTTTCTGAAGAAATGGTGAGTGGTGCTTGGAAGTGCAAAAGCCGACACTATGTTAGGTTGTTGTGAGTGGTTGCTAAGGTGTTGCTATGCAGATGCTAGGGTGTTCTGGGCAGTTGTTAGGGTGTTTCTAGATGGTTTCTGTACACTTTCTGAAGAAATGGTAAGTGGTGCTTGTCAGTGCAAAAGCCAACACTATGCTAGGTTGTTATGAGTGGTTGCTAGGGCGTTTCTATGTGGTTGCATGGGTGTTCTGGGCAGTTGTTAGGGTGTTTCTAGATGGTTTCTGTACACTTTCTGAAGAAATGGTGAGTGGTGCTTGGAAATGCAAAAGCCATCACTATGCTAGGTTTTTGTGAGTGGTAGCCAAGGTGTTGCTATGCAGATGCTAATGTGTTCTGGGTAGTTGATAGGGTGTTTCTAGGTAGTTGCTTGAATGTTCTGGGTTGTTGTTAGGGCATTGCTAGGTGGTTGCTGTACACTTTCTTAAGAAATTGTGAGTGAATCCTGTCCGAGCAAAAGCCAGCACAATGCTAGGTTATTGTGAGTGGTTGCTAAGGTGTTGCTATGCAGATGCTATGGTGTTCTGGGTAGTTGTTAGGGTGTCGCTATGTGGTTGCAGTGAACTTTTTTTTTAAGAAATTGTTTTGTTAGTGAATCCTGTCAGAGCAAAAGCCAGCGCTATGCTAGGTGTTGTGAGTGGTTTCTAGAATGTTTTACTGCAGTTTCTAAGTTATTCTAGGTGGTTGCATGGGTGTTGTTATGCAGTTGCTAGGGTGTCCTGGGTGGTTGCTAGGGCATTGCTATGATGTTTTGGGTGGTTACTAGGGCATTGCAAGATTGTTGTTAGGGTGTTCTGGTATTATTCACATTCAGTAGTAAGGTTAAGGACTCCTAATCCTTAGTATGAGCAATAATAGTCTAATTCTACTGAAATAGTTGACATTTCGTAAAGCAAGTGGCACAAGGGATGTGTCTGGTATCTGAAAGCAGCATCAATACATGCAGTAATGTGAGAAAAGCTTGAGGGAATCTTTTCTAATGATTGGTTAACTTCAAAATCAATTTGCAATCCTTCTTTGCTACATAGCCAATGTAAACTGCACCCACTGTACATGCCGGTTCGATCAGTGATGTATGTAGTGGTGTATGTCCTTGATCAATAACTGTACATCTCAGTTTGATCATTGTAGTTCTTATAACCCCTTAATAACACAGTATACATCCTGTTGTTTTGACGTATATGCTGAAAATGCACATTTACTATTGACTACATGTCATTTGCAATGACTGACAGCTGTGCTGGAGAAAAGCCCCCTCTTTCCTTATTCATTGGAATAGCCGAGTGCCCCATTATTATACTCCTCAGTCCTCCTGTAATTATTGAAAAGGTCAAAGGGCACCATGCCTTCCTCCTCCAAGGGGGTTAAACTGTGTGCCGGAGTTCCAAAGGTCCAGGAAGTGACAGTGCCATGTCACCTTTGACATATTGACAAATATTCATGTTCATGAAAGACACATAAACTGGGTTAGCTGGGTTGCGCAATCAATATCAAACTCTACATCAGTCAATGACAGACATACATTCCTATTTCATATTCAGCATTAGTTTAGTGTGGTATGAGGTCAAATAAACCAGACATGCAGCTTTCAATGCAATTTAGCCATACATTTATCACAACCTCTATAAAAGCCTGTATAAATTATTTTATTTTTTGTTATTTTAACCCTAAAAATTCCAAATAATCACAATGAATGGTTTGAATCAGGTGCTGTCTTATAATTGAATTATATAGAATGTGTCACTGTCAAAAGAAGTGTGCCCCCTTCACTAATTATCCCAACCTCCCTAGAGTCAATTCATTTCATAATGATTCCTGGAAAGCTGCTGCAATTGTGAGAACTCTGCAGGGGACAGCAAATGCCCAATGACCACTGCCGAGGACCCAAACCCCACTGCATTATGTGGAATTAGTGTGTATTGATTCATCCTTTCTAGATTATGGATTTGTTCCCTTATTCATTACTTTGTAGGTCAGCTAACGGTCATCTTTTAAAAAGAGAATTAGTTCAACTGTACTGTACTTTGCGTGTGGTTTTTACTGCTAGAAAATGTAACCTTATTTGAATATTGACTTTGATGAATACTTCTTTAAAGTCAATATGCAATCCATTTTACCTCCATAAAGTGACATATTTCTGAGTGATAAAGTTTGGGTCAATAATGTGACGGGTCATTTTTTTGTCCAAAGGCCTTAATAAATAATAAAAAACAAAGACATGACAAGTATGTAAGGTAGTACAACTAGATCTCTTTTATTGAATCCAAAAGGTTTTAATTATATTTTGCTACATATAAAGGTATTTTAAAGATTTTGAAGTGTCAAAAGGTCATTTGGTTTAACCGGCCAATACAGCCATTTCATTTGTGATTAAAATATCTTAAAATGTAATAACTGTATATATTTTTTATTCTGGCATGATTTTATAACATCAAATATCAACGTAGTGCAAAATGGTATTAAAATGTATAGAAGTCTTTGCTTTGTTATGAGAAAGAATGTCCGAAAAAATGAATTTAATTTATTTGAATGTCATTCGGAGTAACCAATATAAAAGGACCATTTTTGGATCAAGTCATGCGGTCATGTGACAGGATGTGACATCATTCAGACACCTGCAAAGAACCACATGGTCATGAAGCAAAGTAACTAACTCTCTTTTAACTATTTGAAAAATTCATGTTTTCATTTGCTCATACGCATGTCCCGAAACATCAGGTCATTTGGTACAACTGCTATAAAACACTGGAAAATGTTGCAATATTTTAAAACCTTGTACAAAATAAAATATGTTTGATTGTCCTAGCTAGATATCAGCCTGTTAGCATTTTTTTAAAAAAAATATCATCATTCGGTATAACCAAAAGTGTCATTCGGTAAAACCGAAATTTTGGTTAAACCGAATGACTTTTTTGTAAAACATGACAAAAAGCAATGTTAATTGATTATAAAAACCACATAATCTCATTGTTAACTCTTAATAAAACTTTTAAATTAATTATATCTCCATTATGTTTTTATACATTATTCGTCAATGACCCATTTAACTTTTCTTTTATCCATCAGGAATCAATTGTATTGTATTTCTTTTTCTTTGATTATCAAGGGCAAATAAAAATTTATTAAAAACTACTTTTTTTTAATAGATTCTTTTTGCTGAGACCAAAAATATAAGAATACCTTAGAAGCTAATTATTATTAATATTTTACATTAATCCTTAAAGCTCTTTTGAACATACAACAGAGAATCCGAGCATCACAAACACTGTATGCTGTATATGGTACATCTCCTGAGGAAGACTCATCCTGACATGAGAGGATTTGATGTCGATCCATCCTTAGAGAACATTCATCACATATTTTGTCACCAAAATAAGGCTTAGCAATGAATATGCACAACAAAGGCACCTAATATTGCTATAGAACAAACCAAAACAGCCACCCACCCACCCACCAGCACATCCACAATCCCACATACACCAATACAACTCTGCTCTGAATGAAAAACAGCAGTAATGATCTGACGCTCGCTCTCCTGTGCTGAACAGACAAGAGAGCAGTGCTGGTGATGCCAGGCTCTGTCAGTATAGAGCTGGATGACAGAAGGCACGGAAGCCTGAACAGCCTGGTTGCCATGGAAGTGAAATTCTCTTTCAGCTTGCTTTCCCTGCCTCCCTCACCCACTGTTCTTCAAAGAATGTATCTTCTCTCACACACATGCATACACAATAATGACAACCGTGCCCATGCAAGAACAAAATAAAGGTTTCAGGATGTGCATGCAAGTGTGTAGGTTTGATTCATCTCAGCATTAATGAAACAATTAAATAAATTAATTAAACAGTATTTAATTTGAATAGTATTTCAAAGTGCATCTCATCTGTATCATAAAAAAGATAAGAAATAAAGCATATAAAAGTTAAGTTGAAACATTTTTAAAAACATAAAAGTGAAATTAAGTATTCTAAGAGCTGCAGCTGTCTGTCTGTTTTTTTTTTGTTTTTTTTTTGGGAAGGCCGGTAAGGAGTCTGTTGCAGTAGTCCACCCTGCTGGTAATGAAAAAATGAGTCGCCTTAAGCTTTGTAATGTTGACACAGCCGCTGCCCTTATCAACCAGATGTCAGCCCTGCTTTTATGAACTCTGTAAACTCATGCAGATTTATTAGTGATAACAATTCATTTATTGATAACTGAAAACCAGAGGCTTTCAAGACTACCAGCAAGCTACAAAGATGGAAAAAAGTTTTTACATTTTTTAAAGTCGGCATGAAGTGAAAGTTGCGATAGTCATTTCTTCCCTACTGTGATGGATATCCGAGTGAAATGGATTCTCGAACAAGAAAAAATTTAGGGCGGGGCTTGATTTTGTCCATCGGGATTTGATTGGACAGGGATATTCTCGTCCATAGACTGCAATTTAACTGACACTTTCAAGGTCCAGAAAGGTACTAAAGACATTGTTTAAAAAGTCGACGGGACTACAGTGGTTCAACCTTAATTTTATGAAGCGACGAGAATACTTTTTTGTCAATCAAAACAAATATAACGACTTTATTCAACAATCTTTTCTCTTCAGTGTCATTCTCATACGTTGTTTACATCCAGCGCTTCCGGGTTCTACGTCAGAACGCGACTCATTATTGGCCGGCTCCTGCGTCAGTATCACACACATGCGTTGTGGTGTTCACATGATCAGCTTTGGCCAATACTGAGCTGGCATTCGGATGCAAACACGGAAGCCTTCACTGTGCTTACTGCGGCAACTGTGTAAGGATAATGACAGGGAAGAGAAGAGATTGTTTAATTAAAGGGTTAGTTCACCCAAAAATTTAAATAATATAATTTATTACTCACCCTCATGCCGTTCCACACCCGTAAGACCTTCGTTCATCTTCGGAACACAAATTAAGATATTTTTGTTGAAATCCGATGGCTCGGTGAGGCCTGCATAGCCAGCAATGACATTTCCTCTCTCAAGATCCAATAATGTACTAAAAACATATTTAAATCAGTTAATGTGAGTACAGTGGTTCAATATTAATATTATAAAGCGACGAGAATATTTTGGTGCGCCAAAAAACAAAATAACGACTTATTATAGTGATGGCCAATTTTAAAACACTGCTTCATGAAGCTTCGGAGCGCTATGAATCTTTTGTGTCGAATCATGATTCGGATCGCGTGTCAAACTGCGTCCAAACTGAAATCACGTGACTTTGGCGCTCCGAACCGCTGATTTGACACAAAAGATTCATAACGCCTCGAAGCTTCATGAAGCAGTGTTTTGAAATCGGCCATATAAGTCGTTATTTTGTTTTTTTGGCGCACCAAAAATATTCTCGTCGCTTTATAATATTAATATTGAACCACTGTACTCACATGAACTGATTTAAATATGTTTTTAGTACATTTATGGATCTTCTTAATTTGCATTCCGAAGATTAACGAAGGTCTTACGGGTGTGGAACGGCATGAAGGTGAGTAATAAATGACATTATTTTCATTTTTGGGTGAACGAACCCTTTAAGTTGTTATTTTTGTTTTGTTTTTGCGCACAAAAAGTATTCTCTGCACTTCATAAAACTAAGGTTGAACCACTGCAGTCACGTCGACTGTTTTAACGATGTCTTTAGTACCTTTCTGGACCTTGAAAGTGTCTGTTTAAATTGCTATCTATGGACGAGTCATATACCTCTCGGATTTTTGTGTTCTGAAGATGAACGAAGGTCTTATGTGTGGAATGACATAAGGGTGAGTAATTAATGACAGAATTTTCATTTTTGGGTGAACTAACCCTTTAACAAAAACGGCTATAAAAAATAAGAATTGATAAATTGCTGTTAAAGTGTTAATAAATATGTTTAACAGTGATTTATTGATGTAACTGTTTTGAAATTTTATGTTACTGTTTAATTTACTGGGACTAGTAAGGCACTATTCTCTATAAAACTGTTCTGTAACAATATTAATTGTAAAAAATGTTCTACAAACACATTTGAACTTTTTTATATATATTTGGAAACCCCTGTGCTAGATCATAAAGCCAAACTGACATATGGAACAGCTTTTGATTATAAAAATACAAATATTTTACCTTAATGGCAGTCTGTACTTAATATAAAATATATGCAAATTACGCTGCCAAATTCATTGGCTGTCTGACCTATCGCGTGCGCTTCCGGTGAAAGGTGCTGCCCAATGGCTGTCCGTCTTTTTACCCCTCGACTCCACTGCTGTGCTCTCTGACCCCAGTGGCAGCGCGCGCTCATTGCAGTCGTCTCTCTCGGGCTCCCCCTCTTCCCTCATCGAAGCTGTTCTCTCTCGTCTGTCTCCCTCCTTCCTCGTCTGTCGCATTTCAGTGAGAGTGCTAGTGGAGAGAGACCCCGGGGGTCGAAGGTTCTGCCCTGGCCGCCGCGACCTCAACCCCTCACGGCTTCCGAAATATCCGATGACCGTCGTCTTTGACACATCAGCGGACAACCCCCGAGCGGTTTTGGGCCAAAAGAGAAGGTACACACAAGTCGCTTTTGAAGAAGATCGCTAGGGGAAAAAATAGCGAGCACAAAGCGGTAATGGGTTAGAGGTGGCTGGTTGTCATGTTCGAGGGAAATCGTTTAGAATTACATTGGAACATTTTTACACCAGCGCAGCGGATACATTATAACATTTTCGCAGCGATACATTGTCACATTTTCGCGCCGTTAAGTTTCTTTCACGTTCATAGCTCGGCTTCTGAATAAAGGAATTATGTGGAAAGCTGTAATATTTATTGATTATTACGTGCTTTAGGATTACTCGTGCCTTGCTTTGTGCACAAATTATGCGTTATTTACGGATTGTTTATGCTATCTGAATGAACGTTTGTGATTCAGCTGCCTCATAGTAAGAAGAACAGATTTTGCATTACCAGTACAATGAAATATAGACTTTCCTCGTGCAGTCTGACGCCAGTTTAGAAGCTTGGCTTTTGTTGACAGATAATTATGGAGTCAGAGGCTGCCAGCTCACCGCGAGCTGTTGGTCATAAGTGTTATTAATGTGTTCGGTCTGAAGTCGTCCAGGGAGGGTGAGCAAAGTTCAAGTTTATGGCAAAAGGTTAGCCCGCCAGAGACTGTGTGAGGCGGTGCAGCTGAACAAAATAAATGGATGCAGGTAACAATGAGGGAGATTTTTTCCTTAAAACAGTCTTGTGTATGTCTTTGATTACTTGCAAAACGTATTAACATGAATTAAGAACGATAAATAGAGTTTATTCATTTTTAAACAATGAATTGAGCTTTTGTCTTTGTTGTTAAAGGGAGAAGGCAGTAAAGCATTGTGGGAAAGGTGCGTTTGACAGTTTGAAATCCATGTTGCAAGAACAGGAAGCAGAGCAGAGGTTCCCAACTGGGGAAAAAATATGAAGAACAAGTTATGTAAGGGATAATATACAGTTAGGCGTCATTTATCACAAAATACATCTTGACAAGGTGGTTAGGACCCCAACACGAAGCACAACAGAGATTGTAAAATATAGCCTATATAAATATTTTATATGACTACCACTCTGCAATCAATGTTTCTTCTTCTATGGACTAGTTAGTTAACATTTAGCTACATGTTAACATATTTTGCTCTATTTTGAGTTGTTTGTTATTCATTTCTTTATTTCTTACAGGTTCTTTATTCTTCCAAGTAATTTTTTTTGGGACTCATGAACTTCTAGATTTTTACTTATCTATTAATTTTATGATGAGCATAAAACCTTTGATAGATGGCCAAGGTTTTATGCTCACCATAAAATTAATACGGAAGTAAAAGTTTCGCTTGCATTGATATGAAAAGAACTTTAATAATCTAACATAATATAAATACAAAAATCGAGATTTGCATAAACTGATATAATACTTTTCTTGTGAAAATGTACAATGCTTCATGCAAATAAATTAGAAATAAGATTGGAGGAAAAACGTCAATTTTCGTTTGCTTGCAAAACTTTTTTTTTTTTTTTTTTTTTCGCAAAAGTATTGCGTTTCCTCACGAAACTTTTCTTTTTTCCTCCCAGCTCAAATTATTTCAGTCACCAAAGTTTTTGAGTCAGTGCAACACAAAAGTTTTGCGTTCTCTCAGGAATGAAAATTTCTCGTGGAATGCAAATTCATGTAAATTGTTTTTTTCTAGTCATCTCATTTTTGTTTTTTTTAATATGTAACCCAGGACCACAAAACCAGTCATAAGGGTAATTTTTTTTAAAATTGAGATATGAAAAGAACTTTATTAATCTAACATAATATAAATAAAAAATTGAGATTTGCATAATCTGATATAATACTTTTCTTGCGAAAATGTACAATGCTTCATGTGAATAAATTAGAAATAAGATTGGAGGAAAAATGTCAATTTTCTTGTGTTTGCTTGCAAAACTTTTTTTCTTTTTCCCCGCAAAAGTATTGCGTTCTCTCATGAAACTTTTTTTTTTTCCTCCCAGCTCATATTATTTCAGTCACCAAAGTTTTTGAGTCGGTGCAACACAAAAGTTTTGCGTTTCTCTCAGGAATGAAAATTTCTCGTGGAATGCAAATTCATGTAAATTGTTTTTTTCTAGTCATCTTTTTTTTTTTTTTTTTTAATAAGGACCACAAAACCAGTCATAAGGGTAATTTTTTTTAAATTGAGATTTATACATCACCTGAAAGCTGAATAAATAAGCTTTCCATTGATGTATGGTTTGTTAGGATAGGACAATATGTTTCCGAGATACAATTATTTGAAAATCTGGAATCTGAGGGTGCAAAAAAATCAAAATATTGAGAAAATCGCCTGTAAAGTTGTCCAAATGAAGTCCTTAGCAATGCATAAACACTCACAAAAATACATTTTTGATATATTTATGGTAGGAAATTTACAAAATATCTTAATGGAACATGATCTTTACTTAATATCCTAATGATTTTTGGCATAAAAGAAAAATCGATAATTTTGACCCATACAATGTATTGTTGGCTATTGCTACAAATACATTGTAGCAATAGCCAACATAGATTAAACTTGTCTTGAGGTCAGATTACTGAATATACTGTTGACACTGTCTCAGTACCTTCCTGTTAAACTGTATTTGGATTTGCATCATTAACATTTTGCATCTTGGTGTCTCTGTGTGTGGTGACTCAGATCCAAGCCTTGGGACTAAAGGATGCTTGCTCACCGGATCTGCACTGCACCACTGTGACCTGCTGATGCCCCAACCACAGGTGCCATGGCTCGCAGAATATCCTCCCAGGGGAAGGTCACCATCTCCGTGGATGAGTACAGCTCCAACCCGACACAGGCCTTCACCCACTACAATATCAACCAAAGCCGCTTCCAGCCCCCTCACGTCCACATGTGAGTGTCTGTGTACAGCGTTCCTGTAACTGAAACATTGATTTAATTGATTGATTGAAGACAGAACAGAATGCTGACAGAGAGGACATCTGGCTGCTTTTGTCTCATCTCGCCCCGCCAGGTGATCAGAGGCTCCTGCGGCTTCACTTCTGGTGTAATGAATTAAATTGACCTTTTTAACTTAATGTTGTTGCAGATTAGGCATTTTAATGAGATTTTTGGGGGGTGCATAACAAGGTTTATAAGATAATGGCACAGTGTAAATCTAGTGGCTATTTCTTAATTCTTTGTTTATAGCCGCGAACTATCTTTAAGACTAAATGCAAGAACCAGAGACACATAAGCATTTTAGGTTCTGAATATATCAAACCAATATTTTTCCCAGCATTACAGCATTTGTGGCTAAATTTGATTGTAATCGTAATAGAGATGTTAGGGTTAAAACAGTGTAAGACTGTTATTAACCAGAGGAAGGTCAAAGGTTAGTTGAGTTGATTAGCTCTTTAACAATAGCTCTTTGACCCCAGGGTCAGAGCTCACCTCTAAAGAAACCTGATTATTGACTGATGCTGATGATGGCATAATGAGGCCTGGTGCATATACTAAAGAATGGACCAGCCTGATTAGCTGAGCCTTTGCTGCTTCAATGGTACCATGCAATTAAGGCACATCAGCACAAGCAAAAGGGATCGACCAGGATGCATGTGCCATTGAATTGCTTTTAGCTTAAGTGTGGAAGAAACATCTATTTGTCGTTAAATTCTATTACGTAACCCGATGCAATGTACTTTGGGCAACAAATGTGCAGAGCAATTTATGAGCGCAATATATGGCAATAATGTTGACATGATTCACATATAGGAAGCTCAAAAAGGGGATGTTCCTCCTTACACTTTCAATTCACCTATATGACTTTTTAAGATATTTTGACAAATGTGTGTTTTTGCCCATACAATGAAAGGCTGTTTTGGACCCCATTGGCTTTCATTGTATAGACATTCAAAATGTTTTTTTTTTTTTTTTTTTTTTGTAAAGTTGTAGAATTTTCTTTGGTATCTTTAACCTTTTCTTAATTCGCTAATAAAAGTCATCTGTACATATAACATACATACATACATATCTTCAGAAACAAACACACTCTTAATTTTCACAGGGTAGAGCCACTTCCCTACGATGCGCCAAAGCCTGTGGGTCATACGCGTTTCGTCTGCGTCTCAGACACGCACTCGAGGACAGATGGAATCCAGATGCCTTTCGGCGATGTGTTGCTTCACACGGGCGACTTTACTGAGCTCGGCCTGCCGTCTGAAGTGAAGAAGTTTAATGACTGGTTAGGTAAGTGCGCAATACCAGTCCCGTCACCTTTGCTGACAAGCACTTCCCCTGCTGTCACAGCATGAACTCCCAAACAAAAGGTCAATATTAATGATACTGTTTAAATCACATCTACCAAAAGTGGCAGAATTTAAAACAAAAAATGTAAAGCTGTGCTATTTAGGATTTGTTTTAACCTCAAAGTTGTTTTCAATTTAGTATTTGCAAATCTGGGCAGTGTCTTCTCCCCCCCCCCCCCCCAGTGGACAGTGAGTAGAAAGGGAGGGGACAGGATCGGGAAAGGCCCACGAGTCGGGACTCAAACTCGGGTCACCCGAAGCGCGACAGCGATATATGTTGATGCGCTGCCCATGAGGCTATTGGCGCCAATGCAGTGCCCTATTTTAAAGGGGTGGTTGATTGTTGGTAGGGACTACAATGAGCTTCTTCCTGGGTTAGTGACATCACTAACCCTAAAATTGACATAAACCCTGCCCCCAAGAACATGCAACAAAGGGGGCGAGGCCATGTTGAGCTGCTTTAGAGAAGAAGAGTTGTTGTAGTAGAGTGTTGTTACCATTTAATCAGTTTACGCCGGACTTCTTCAGAAATGAGGGTCAATTCAGTGCTGGATTTGCTCAAAAGATTAACATGACGACACATGCTAGTCGATGAGTTGAATCAACTCCACAGCAACTACATAAATTTATCTACTAACCATTCAGAAACGCCCAGTTGCATTCTAAAAGTTGTAACTTCTTCCTGAGTCGATGCAAAAACTGACAGTATTGTTACATAATTTTGACTGAATTTAATAAGCTGCAATGTGCACAGCATTTCTAATAAGTAGGAAGGCATTTGCCCTTACTGGAGTTGAAGGAGGTCAAATTGGAAATTGAAAAATGCCCATCTGTTGGCTTAAATAGGTGCCCTTCGGTCTTGTCTCGTTGGCCTCAGCAGCAATTCACTTTGATGAAATCAAGGTTCTTTAGGGTTACTGAGGTCAAAACTATTGTTTATCTGGTGAAATCAATTGCATGCTTCCGCCTACGAATGGCAGCCACAGTGAGCTGTATATTTGCTTCTGGTTCTTCAAAGCCTTTAGGTAATCTTTTTTAGATTCTAGGTCACTAAATAATCTGGCCTAACATGTCACTTTGCTGCATTTAAATAGTCCTATGGCCACAATAATGCAAAATATTGTTTTCCATTTGCTGCCAAAATCTGTCATTCTCATTATCTGTCTCCTCTTACAGGCAGCCTTCCCTATGAGTACAAAGTTGTCATCGCTGGAAATCACGAACTTACCTTCGATAAAGACTTTATGGCAGAACTCATAAAGCAGGATTACTACCGTTTCCCCTCAGTGTCCAAGCTGAGGCCTGAGGATTTTGACGACGTTCAGTCCCTCCTTACAAACTGTGTGTACTTACAGGACTCTGAGGTCACCATTAAAGGATTCAGGATATACGGGGCTCCATGGTAAGCATTTCTAAATCATTGTTGTCCTCAAATTGCTTACATTTTGTTTGCTACATCTGTCAGGCAGCATACCCAGGCTTAGTTTATATAAAGTGGCTTGTTAATTCCTTCGTCCATCACTGTGTACATATGTTAAGTTTAATGTTTGGTAAACCATATTTCCAAGACACGTTGTTTGGTGATGTTTTGCTTGATAAAGCTCCATAAATCACAATCAGTGCTCTGTATGGACAAACCATATGCAACATATGTCAAGTCCGTTAGTTAAGTAACAGATGGCTTGCTTACCTACATTAAGTTTGTGTTTGATTTATTGGAATCAAATAAGGTTTATGTCTCTTGTATGATTTCTCATGGCTGTCTTATACTTTGAGATCAACCGATTGTCTACAGAGAGACCTCTGTAGACCTGGGTTATGCTAGACACCGTTGTACTTTTTGCTCCACAGGACACGAGACATGTTCTCACTCGCTACAGATAGTGTTACACACATACGCACACACATACACACATTCACTCACTCTCTTTCACTCCATCTATCTTTTTTCCTCTGTTACTCTTAACCCACACACAGCCGTCATCACACATTGGCATCTTCCATGCAAAGACCTCAGAGTCTGATAAGCAGAACATTATCTCAGTTAACCCCTCACCCACTGGGCTGCCCCCTCTCCGATGGGAGACCAACAGAGCTGTGTTAGATTTCAGGTGTGAATAGATGCCTAGCAGTGTTTGGCACGGAGAGCTTTGTGGCAGTGTGACACAGTAGTCGACAGCTACTAGAAGCAGTTTATCACCTGGAGACGATGCTGAAGCGTCAGTTGAAATTGATGACAGTTGCCTCTTTTATTTAAAAATATATGTACAAATTAATGAGGTTTTTATTGTCATATATTTTCTGGTCACCATATGTCCTTGGTATCTGGTTCACATTAGGCCTCATTCACTAATAATTTCATATAAACTGCTTTCATACAAAATGTTTGTGCACAGAAGAAGTTCACATGCAAAACTTCCACCAGATGTTAATTAATCCAGATTTTCTAAATAAATTTCATCTCATTTAATCTCATTTGCCTAATCAATACGGGGTGTGACAAGGCATTTAACTCACGAGAACGAGACAAGTTTTAGACCGTATTTTTAAGAAATCTTCAATGACGAAATAAACGACTAGAAAAATAGTCAGCAGGTGCTTTTGAAATGTTTTGACTAATCATCTAGTAATGAATGTCATTTCAATTGTATTTTCTGAGTATGAATTATCATATGCAGTAAAAGACAAACATACTCAAGCACTGTAAAAGGTTTGCCACAAACTCAACTGACTGGCTTTTCTTCTTTATGATTTCATATGAGTCTCTTAAGACCTTAGAACTATACATGATTAATGAGCTTCTACAACTTTTGACCTCCTAACTAAACTCCTTTCCACAGATTGATTATAGAAATAAAAACAGTATAAATAAAAATGAATAACAGTTTTCTCTTAGTCTTAAGTGCAAACAATAAGTGCAACCATAAAAGTACTCTCTCAATATTCAATGTGCAAACAGAGACCAAATTTTTCTTCAAGCATGATACAGAGCTAAGAGATGGTTACAACTACACAGCTCAGCCTAAGATAGCTTTCATTTTGGGAGATATTTGCATGCATCAGTGAGCTGCTCTCAAATGCGCGTTCGCGTTTTACTTTTACTTTCGAGATCATGTGTATTCTGTGAATAGAGAGTGGCGGTGCTTTTATCTAGACGATAAAACATTTGTCAGAGGCTCTGTTGTGCAACGAATCCTCCGCCATGGTCTTGTCAGTCATCTCATCACTTACTCTTGTTACATGATCAGTGAACTCTGATTCCTGCTGCACTACTTACGACTCTGCAGCTCTTGTTAAATGAGCTGGATGGAATTGAAGCGAACGTTATCCAACTGAATTAAATAGTTTTTATTTCTACAAAAAGCAAAACAACAGTGGAGGCGTAATGTAAACGTAGAGGTGGCATATTCTATACTAATTTCACCCTCATACTCCATCATGGCAATATCGCGAGACATCTTTTCAACTCTTTAACTTCAACATCTGTATCAATCAATGCATGCAGCATTGTAATTTACATATTTTTATTTTATTATATAAATATGTTATATTAGTAATTTAGTTATATCTTATTTTTTTCTTTAATTGGCTTATCAATTTGTGTGTGGTTTCACAAAAACACGATTAGTGAATCAAACCCACTATTTAAACCAAATCTTTAGTCTATCTATCTAAAATATCTTACGGTCTTCAGCCAGCCAGGCAGAATTAAAATGCTAATTTTGGTAAGAAGTGGGAAAACCAGACATCTGTGATGGGTGGTCTCGGTGGGGGTGCTCTTTGGTCATAGTTTTCCCAGCCTCTCCTGCAGGAAGTGCTTTTTGTTCCAACACATCCTGGTGCTTTGTTGGGAGAGAGGATCAAAACGTGAGGCCGACCCCAGTGCGCCCCTCCAAGTGCATGCTCGCAGTGGGCCGCTCTGACCTGCCTGACCCCGGGCCTCAGCTATCAAGGAGGTCATTTACACGGCTTCATTCTTCTTCCCTACAAAGTGCTCGCTCAGGCTTGACTCCCGTCTGGCCCAAGGTAGAAGACGAGCCTGTTTTATGTCAGTTTATTTATCCGTATTCCCTTTCATGGCAGTGCTCCTGACGTTACGTTGACCTTGACTTGATTACTCTCTGTCGTACCAGACGAATATCCGATATACCTTTGTATGCCTAACCAGATCATCCAATAGAAGCAGGGCTATCTTGCATAGCTTGGCAACTGCTATACTGATAACAGCGTGTTTGGTAATCCTACTTACGTTACGCCTGATATCCACACCGATACGTTTCGCATATATTCCAGCTTGCAGCTGTGATTGGTTTGATTAACGTGTAAGCTTGTTGTGCTAGACGGTGGTTTGGCTTTTGAAAATCAAAGGCTCTCTAATCCTCTTAGGAAAGGCAGACGTAAGTCATGTGACCCGAGTTCATATTGGGTGAGTGTTTGCAAGGCGATAGATAGTGGAGGTGTGTCCCTTGCTGCCATAGAAACCGTATCACAGCTTCATCCTCAGTGCTAATGTGTTATGATTATGATGTGCTTGTAAATGAATGATCAGGGACAATATAACGGTCATTTGTGGGTTTTAGGGTACACAGCAAAGCTGTTTATCTGCATTTGTACGGATACTAGATATGAAGTGTGAGGATTTTCTCCCTGTGTGCGGTCAAATCAGCGTGAAACTAATTGCGCTAATTACTTGATGATAGTAAGTATTAGTAGCATAGATGTCATTTAAGGTGAGGACTGTTGGGAAGTGTCCCCACCACTTTTTGCTTAGGCTGATTATGTCCCCACCATTTTATGAAATGGTTTGCGATACATGTAATGTAGTGGATGGTATAGAGGTTTTATTTTTTTTGTTAGTGTGTTACAGTGAGTGCTGAAAATTTTTAATGTTTTGCTGAGCAAAAGCTGAGGGCAGTTTCACTTTTGTTCTATATTGAAACCACAAAACAAAGTGCAAACAAATGTGTCCCCACTCCTGACAACTGGTGTACAGCTGTAATTTTAGTGTATTAAAATAAAAAATTGCTGTCATATTACGCTACAATTAAAACGTTGCGAGTCAGTAAGATTTTTTTGACAGAATTAATGCTTTTATTTAGCAAGGATTTATTAAATTGATCAAAAGTGACAGTAAAGACATTTATAATTTTACATAATATTTTGTTCTTTTAAACTTTTTCATCAAAGATCCTGAAAAAATTGATCTGTTTCTAGAAAAATATTAAGCGGCACAACTGTTTTCAACATTTATAATAATAAGAAATGTTTCTTGAGCAGCAAATCAGCATATTAGAGTGATTTCTGAAGGATCATGTGACACTGAGGACTGGATTTCCACCTGGTATTAAGATGCATTTTGGTCGATCAGATCACAAGTGGACGACACTAAAAACAGGTGTAAACAGGGTGTAAAATGTTTTGAGCTTGTCCACTTTCGACCACTTTCAGAGGTAGTCGAAAATGCTTTCAACCAGATTGCTTTCGTAGTGGAAATGCTCATGTGGTCGAATGCGTTCGAACAGCCACAAAAGACCTTCTACTCTCCGCCTACTGACCTAACGTGTAAACATTATGGAACGCGTGCTAGCCAGATGGGATTGAAACTTTGTCGGCTGAAGACCTGAAGTTTGGTTTGAAGACAAAAAATGTACCAAGCACAATGTTCTCTCACCATTCATGATTTCTAACACTCACTCAGCGTTTAGCCGTGGTCTTGCAGCTATCAGAGCAGAAACGAAAGCTGATGCTCAACGTATGTTTTTCCGTTGGGCACGTTCATTTGTAAATTGCTTGTAAATTGCATAAGCTTCTGGAAAAAATCACCATACATTTACCCACCCATAGACCCTTCCCTCGAAGAAATCAGGACGAAAGTGGTTGAAAGTGGACAAAAGAGACTAAAATACCAGGTGTAAACGGGAATGTGTCTCCCTCGTCCACTTGTTATCCAATCGACCAAAACCTTAATGCCAGGTGGAAACAGCACCAATGATGCTGAAAATTCAGCTTTGCCATCACAGGAATGAATTACATTTTAAAATATATTAAAGTTGAAAACGGATATTTTAAATTATAATAATATCTCACAATATAACTCTTTTTACTGTATTTTTGATCAAATAGATGCAGACTTGGTGAGCATAAGGTTTCCTATTATTGGGTTTCCTATGTACATTGGCCACCTTTCTAGAAGATTCCATTCCCCCCGGCATGGATGAGAAATACAAACATTTTATGAAGCGTTAAATCCTGAAATACACTGGCTTTAGTACAGATGTAAGATTTTACAGGCTTATTAACATCTTGAGAGCTTAATGTGTGTTAACATGTGTGGCACCTTGGTAGTGTTAGACTCTTGAAGGTCTGCTAATGAATATTAATTGACTCATCTGAATTGAGCTGACTGAATTAAGGTGTTGAAAAGAATCTGTAAGTCAGTGTTTTTCATCTTTCTTCTGATTTTCACATCCATCTATCAACAATATGATGGCTTGCACATGTTCCTTAGTGTTGCGAGCACCACGCTCTTCCCACTGAGTTACAGAAGCATATGCTCATTGTACTTTAGCTTGCTCATGTTTTCATTTTTTTGTTCATTCATTATTGACCTTCATGGAGGAAATGCAGAACCCGCATGCTGTTCGTAAATGTAATTACCTCGTCCATCCTGTCCTCTCAGCTATCAACAGAAGCCTCTATAGAAGCAACGGTTTTCTCTGGCTCCTGCTGACAAGCTACCTGCTCACGTCACTGATTGTAAGCTGACCCCTGGCCCGAAGGTGGCATCATTTGTCAGTGGTAATTAACAGCTGACATCTTCTCTGCTGGGCCTGCTGATGGCTGGTGGTGGTTGTGGTACCAGGCACGGCGGATTGGGAAATTGAGGGGGGTGGAGGGCATAGTGAAAGAGAAAGCGATGGACCAACTAGAAAAGTGATCAGATGCTGTTAGTAAGCAGGCTGTATGGAAATATGTTGACCACACACAAAAACAAATCTCTTCACAGGCTTCAAGAGTGGAGTGGGCCACTTGTTTTTTTTTATCTCCAGAGGGGATTGTTTTATTTGTTTTTCTGAAGGCAGTGTGCAGACACAACATATTTTGTTTAGTTGTAGTCTACCTTTGAGGTCTGAGGTTATTTTAAAAGTTTGTTGGCAAGTTGTTACCTTAGTTTTTTTGTTTTGTCTTTAAACTGCAGCCTAATAAGCTTTAGTGCAACATGACAAATGTAAAGGCTTGTTAACCCTTAAATGCATGAATGTTTCACCAATCATTCTTACATATTCGGGTCTTTAGCGACCCGGATCTATCTAACATGGATGGATCTCCACCTGTCGCAATAATATAAAACTCCCCTAATATTAGAATAACCATTACAGAAGAATAAATAAAGCATATTTTGTTACCTTTTGAAGCTTGGAAGGGCTCATTTTGAGCAGATGTTTTATGCCATCATCACTGTCCTAGTCAGAGCTCATTTCCCAGTACATTCAGCAAATGATAGTTTTGAGAATATGTTTGAGATTGCGAGGATGAGCCCATTCGCGATCTCAAACATATTCTCAAAACTATCATTTTCAACATCTTCAAAATCAATATTTTGATCGCTGATAGCTTCACCATATCCTCCATCAAGTGACAGCGACACTCATATTTGATTGCATTCGGTACTTGCTCTGCAGTAAATCGCTGAGCCATTTCATGTTTTGCCTATTCTTTTGTTTTCTGTCTGAATGAAATGTTACTTCATCATTGTGTATCAGACATTGCCACCTTGTGGAATAAGGGTGAATTGCGCTTGTTCCGACATCAAAGATTCAATTATTGTTGTGCATAAAAAATATACGTACACTGATACACACCTCGGGTCGTTAGCGACCTTATACAATTTTTACAAAAAATTAATAGGAAAACAGGCATTCTTTTACAATTTTATGATTTTTTTTCTTATTATATTCTTTATAATGAATTGATTGAGGAATACTAAGAAGGTTGATGTCTAACTTTGAAAAATGAATGAGGAGGAGGGTAGTGAATGATGTCCCGGGTCGATAAAGACCCGGGATATGCATTTAAGGGTTAACTCTTTCCCCGCCATTGACAAGTTATCTCGTCTTTTATGAGAAAACGCTTCCCCGCCAAAGACGAAATTTTACGGCTGTTATAAGGTAGGGGGCGATATTACGCATCTTCTGAAAGTGTACTGAATCTCCTGATCAAAACACAGGTGAAGAGGATGCAGAAACAAGCAATAGCATATGTAAAATAACATGATCACCAACATTAAACAGCATATAAATCAAAACTGCCTAACGTTACTGAAAGAAATGTCGACCCAGGCCGGACTGTGTAAGCTTTGGGGGCGTTGATGGACTCGATCTACTCCATCTGTGTTTTGATCATCGTTCTGAATCCAATCCAGATGTAGTCTTTGACAAAAACATGATTTTCTTAGCTTTTTGCTCAAAATGTTGCTTTTTTTTTATGAAACTTACCCATATTCAAGTGTTGATAAAAAAAAGAATGCATGAAGCCAGAGTAAAGCAGAGGGTCTGTTCTTTCTTTTGATATATTGCTTGTTCAGATATTCATACAACAAAATATTCTGGGGGCCATGAAATTTTTGTGAAAATGATCAAAAACCTTGGTGGTGGCTGGTGACTAAAAAAAAAATGCTTGGCTGGGAAAAGTATAAGTATTTTGTTTGGAGAGGAGCAAATTTTTATTGTATTCCAGTCATCAAGGCTGTTGACAGTCATGGTGTGGTAAACTATCCAAGTGGAAACAGATTAAAGTTGTTTTAATCTTGGTTTTAATGAAGTATTGTTTTAATTGAGAGGCTAGGTCTTTTTTTCCTTCTTTTGATTGTTTGGAATCAGGGGTTCAAACATTTTTTTTCTCAATAAATGAATAAGCAGCTAGCCTGCTGTTCAAAAGTTTGAGGTCAGTAAGACTTTTCTTTTAAAGAAATGTATATTTAAAGTATTATCAGTAGAACTGATAACACAACATTGATAATAGTTTTGCTTGAGCATCAAATCAGCATAATAGAATAATTTTTGAAGGATCATGTGACACTGAAAACTGCTGAAAATTCAGCTTTGCCATCACAGGAATGTTACATTTAAAATATTTTGAAGCAGAAAAATTGTAATAATATTTAATAATATTTGACAATATTACTCTTTTTACTGTATTTTTGATCAAATAAACGGATCCTTTGTGAGCATAAGAAACTTTTCTAATATATTTGCTGCCAATCTTGCTTTGGGATGTGTGCTGCATGCTAGTACCTTCACAAAATCACACTAGACAGGAAATCCCAACATCTCATTTCCTCTCTACTCTCTTGTTTCTCTTTTGTCCCGTGTTCAAATCTGCTTTTTCTCTCCTGACTGTTGATAACCGTCTCCAGCATCACTTTCACAATCACACATCTTTCTCTGATCCCCCTCTTTTTTACCGTCCTGCTGTCAGGGGCAGATAAATATTTCAGTAATCCTTTTTGCATGTGAGGTGTTTGAAGGACTGGCAGGCTTGTGCATTAGAGTGGCACACTGATTCCAAAGTAAGCACTGCGAGTGTGTGTATGTGTGTTACTGAGGCTCAGCCGGCTGCTCCTGTGTGCCACTGTGTGTGTGAGTGTGTCCAGGTCAGCGAGAGTTCATCAAAACAAAGTGCTGACGAAGCCAAAACAAACACACACGCACAGACACAAATATACACTTGTGTCTCAGTACTGAACACAGTTTCTGATAGTGAAAGCTTTCTTTCTCTCTCTCCTATTTTTTTTAAAAGATTTTTTGTTGTTGTTAATTTACGTGTTTAAACTTTTTTTTTTTTTTTTTTTTTTTTTTTTTTCTCCCTTTTCTCTGTATTTATTTTCAAGATTATTGGAGTTTCAAAAAATTGACAAAATTATATTTAATTCTAATTTTTATTATATATCTATTTTATATATATTTAAAATTGGGATTCATTTACATTAAAATTTAGTAAAATGCCTAATCATTTATTTTATGATCTTTAAATTTACTTGTTTCAGAGAACATTTTTTATCCTGCCTTCCTTTATTTGTTAATTTTTATGTCGGGATGTAATGACATCTCATTGACGACTGGCTTGATGTGCGGATGAAAGCCCGACTTGGACGCTGATGTTTATGTGTGAGTTAAAGCAGACGAGCCTGAGTATGTTTGCAGGAAAACTAGCAGGGTTTGAGAGATTGTACCCAAGGGTACCGGCCTGGTTCGAAAGCAACCACTCGCCTTTATTTGCCTTGCCATCAATCATCCACGGACAAGCCTACATACACACACTTACACTGAGACCTCAGCAGCCATTTCCTGTGTTCAGGCTCTATTTCATCCACGATCAACTCCATTCTCTCCAATCTATGAAGAAGCGTTAATGGATAGACAAACAGTGGATACTGCAGGGTCTATGAGCCCAGCCTGTGATGATGGATGTGTAGTGTTGAATCCATAAATGACTGCGCTGTTAAGTTTGGTTAAGGAGGATGGCAGTAAAGTGACAGCCTGTATTTGAATATTTGCTTATGTCTTTGTCTTAAACACAAAAGAATGGTGGTAATGACTGTTAACTGTGCAAATCCAGAACTAGTCCTACACCTTGTCGTAACCAGGTGTGGTGCAATCAATGTTGTTATTGTAAAATAAAATTGAAACTTAAAAAATAAAATTAATTGAAATAAATCTAAAATAAAATATAATATCAGTGAAGTGAACATCTTAAACCTAAAAAACTAAACTAAGAAATGTTGCTTTTAAACTAAATTAAATAAAACAAGCTGAAGTTTAAACACTTAAATTACTAAAACTGAAATAAAAATAAATTAAAGCTAAATAGAAACATTAAAAAACAAAAACTAATAAAAATGACAACTCACAAGTTACACTATAATGAAAATATAAAAATAAAATAACGCAATAAAACGATAAGCAAAATCTGCTACACATAATTATGTATATTAAACATTAAAAACAGTCAAATTGGCAGTTGCGTAGCATAATATATATATCGCATAATAGCATAATATATATATCGCATAATAGCATAATAAATATATAAATATATATATATATATATATATATATATATATATATATATATATATATATATATATACATACATTTAACGTGTTCATTTAATTAATTAGTTATGGGGAAAAAAACGTGTTAAAATTATTAACGCATTGAATGCGCCCGTGAATGACTCAATGACTTACTCATTTAGACATTTACTGCCACCTACTGGTAGTTTTAGTTTCTTATTTAGAGCATTATTTCATTAAAAAATAATAATTTCATATTCCATATTAATAAAAACCCCATTAATTCTGTAATTTACTCACCCTCATGGCCGTTGTAGCCTAAAAGTTTGTGTAGTAAATTCTATGTTGAAATAATGTCTGTTATTGTGATGTCTATCTGATGCTTTTCTCATTTAACACAATAATGACTTTAAATTATCTTTTGGGGGTAATTTCTCAGCCAAATTTGATGTGTGACTAGATTATTTAATCGCCACATTGTGTAATTAGATAAAAATTTGAATATATATATATATATATATATATATATATATATATATATATATATATATATATATAATATATAATCCAAATAAATTCTCATAAATCTTGTAAACATTTGTAAAATAATTGTAAATTTAGCACTTATGTTTCATAATTATATGTGTGTGTTTTAATCGGAGTAGATGCTGGAACCTGCGTCTGGAGAGGAAGCATATTTTGAAAACAACTTTATTTGACAGACCCTGTTCCCTTGCAAGGTTTAACTGGGTCTCTAAGTCTAATTGGCAGTTATTTTAAAGCGACAGACTCCATGCGTTTCTATTTTTCCCTCTAAAACCTTTTTTCATTCTCTCTGTAATTGGTTTTCAATACTCTGCTCCAGGGCTCTCTCTCTTGTTATTTTGAGGTGGTACAAAGGACTGGGCCCTAGTTCCTCGTCTATTTCAGCATAATTCAGTGAATGAAAAAAGATCCAGGTCTAAGGGAACATGCTGTGAAAACCCTTTCCCCCTCTAGTCTTAACCTTCTGCCTCTCAGAGACTCCGATTTGTCAAGTGCTCGTTGTAAAATGACCTCTGGACAACTGGGCATGTGTGCTCATACATAAATGTATGCCTGTCAGTACGGGCAGTATCAAGCCCTTTAAGACTCATTAATGCTTTTAGCTTCTACAACTTAGCTACTTAGTGTTTGTAATCTCATCCTTCCCTAATGTTTCTTTTATTTCAAGCTGTTTTATATTCATCAGATTCATCAATCAGGTCACATCATAGCCGGATTTACTAAAAACTTATGAAAGAAGATAAGAAATTTCTAAATGCTAAGAAGTTTGTAAGTCATTCTTGCTAAAGACACCCTTTTTTTGCACTGCCTGCAGATTACCTTAATAAACGCACACTATTTTCGGCGAGACAGGCTTGATGGGAGTTCAGCAATCAGCATGACTTTTTTTTTTTTTAATGTGTAGTGTATAAGCCTTGTATAATTATATAATTAGGGACTGATTACTAATTAATTTCTATCTGACTTGGTGTCACTTCAGAGTACTTGTGCACATCCCTAGTAATAGTAGTATGTATTATATGTATCTATTGTTAAGTTGTGGTCACATTTACTGCTGCTCAGCGTAATTTTATGGGTGAAATCCCGTCATTCCAATAGGAATCTTGATGATCTGGATTTTTGTGCAAGGGCAAAAAAGTTCTCCGCACAGATTTCGCTTATGTTCAAGCTGGTCATGCAAACTTCCTGTGCTGACCAACAGAAATCTGCTTGGTTTTAAAGTGAATTCTGTGAGTGGTGCTTCATATATCTCTACGATACTGACAATTTTGCACACAAAATTTTGCTGACATTTCGCTAATGTGACCGCACCTTTGTTGTAATTCTTAAAGGGTTAGTTCACCCAAAAATGAAAATAATGTAATTTATTACTCACCCTCCTGTCGTTCCACACCCGTAAGACCTTCATTCATCTTCGGAACACAAATTAAGATATTTTTGTTGAAATCCGATGGCTCAGTGAGGCCTGCATAGCCAGCAATGACATTTCCTCTCTCAAGATCCATAAAGGTACTAAAAACATATTTAAATCAGTTCATGTGAGTACAGTGGTTCAATATTAATATTATAAAGCGATGAGAATATTTTTGGTGCGCCAAAAAAACTAAATAACGACTTATATAGTGATGGCCGATTTCAAACACTGCTTCATGAAGCTTCGGAGCATTATGAATCAGCGTGTCGAATCAGCGGTTCGGAGCGCCAAAGTCACGTGATTTCAGCAGTTTGCTAGTTGACACACGATCCGAATCATGATTCGACACGCTGATTCATAACTCTCCGAAGCTTCATGAAGCAGTGTTTTGAAATCGGCCATCACTATATAAGTCGTTATTTTGTTTTTTTTCGGCGCACCAAAAATATTCTCGCTGCTTTATAATATTAACATTGAACCACTGTACTCACATGAACTGATTTAAATATGTTTTTAGTACATTAATGGATCTTGACAGAGGAAATGTCATTGCTGGATATGCAGGCCTCACTGAGCCATCGGATTTCATCAAAAATATCTTAATTTGTGTTCCGAAGATGAACGAAGGTCTTACGGGTGTGGAATGGCATGAGGGTGAGTAATTAATGACAGAATTTTCATTTTTGGGTGAACTAACCCTTTAATATTTGAAACAACCCAATAAATTCATTAAACATATTACCTTTGAGGATTTAAGACAAGTCCTAACTTTAAGAGGTTATTTATGATGATTTTAAAGAACATTCTTTTAGGATTTTTAGGATTCTTTTAGTCTTAAGAAATGTTTTTGGGAATACAAAATAGGGCTGCACGATTAATCAAAATTAGCACGGTTATGAAATCGCAAAGGTTGCGATTTTATTTTTTTATGCGCAGCTTGTCCATGAAGCATGGCTCTGTGATCAGTAGTAAATGCTGCTCCTTCTGAAAGCACTGTGAGTTTGAGTCGTGTATAATGTGCTTTTAAAAAAACAACATGCGTAAAACATCTTTCCAATCATGAGAAGCATTTATGAATCTCTTGTCCAACAAAAGACAACATTTAATAACATGTTTTTACTCCAAACTCACTTCATAATGTCAGTCAATGTTTGAAATAACATCCTTCTGTAAGATGATGTGTCCCCTTACACAGAATAAGGCACACATTATTTCATAGTATTCTATACAGTGATAAAAGCTATGTCGATTAGCATTGCATTATAAATATACTTTATTATCATGAAAATACTTGAAGGCTGGAAGAACTCATTTCATTTTACCAGATTGAGTGTCTTGGTTGTAGTTCTGGGGTTGGAGATGGGAAAACCTCCTTGTCTCTTACGACATTTGACCTTATTCGTTGTTCCTAATACCCCTAGACTGGGGAGCGACGTAACATAAACCATATATTGTCGTAGTCTTGTGTTTATTAGTCATGTTTAATCAAAGCGTTTCAATCTTCTGTTTATTCAGCTACAACGATAGTGATTTCCTAGAACTGTGCATCATTTTTTAAGAATGTTTCATGAATCCTACCCCAGGGTTTTCCTCACACCCTGACCATTTATTAAAACTATGCTGGAAAAAAGGCCACTCAGAAACAGCTATGATTGTGATGTCACAACTATGCGCACATTAACATTATATAGGCACCTTGAATTTAGTTAGTCCTTTGCGTTTGTTTCAAGCTGTGTTGAAATACTGCACTGTAGTGCAGCTTCTGAAGTGCCGTTGAGCAGTTGCAGACGTTGCTCTCCGCAGTGCTTCCAACTCTCATTTGTCTGCTCTGTCTCCATCCATCACCCAGCTCTGCTTATCAGCATGGGGTCAGTTCCTGCCCTCTCTACCAAGGCCTACATTTAGCCCTGGCCTTGCACAGCCTTGTCTAGCTGGGGCCAGACACTTGGCCCTTATCAGACTGGGTCTGAGAGTGGTAAATAAAGGTCTGGCCCGGGTTACCACAGGCTGTCAGCAGGCCCATCCCAGAGGGGAAATAAAACTCTTATTAACATGCTTCTGCTCATTGGTGCTGACAGCTTGATCAATCTGCCTCCTCTGCAGATGACCTCTGCTCCGCTCCGAACCGCTGGACACCCTGATGGAGGCTGAAATGAATAGCTTGAGTTGTTCCATGGCCTCAAATCTGATGCTGCAATACTCTGAGGCATTTTTAGACTTTTTTTTTTTTTTTTTTTTTAAAGAAAAAGTAATCTGGATACTGTTTGGTTTAGATCATGATGGTCTAATATATATATATAATATAATTTTTTTTTTTTTTTTTTTTTATTATTAAAAATGGCTACAGATTCATGCAACCTAACAACTAACCTACTTTGAAAATTGTTTTGCAAAGACACACTCTACTTTTGCCGTATGTGTGTGAGAACAGAACACAGGCATGTGTATGATGATTTTGACATTTATGAAGTGCGTAAAATGCGTTTGTCTGCTCCCACAGGACCCCATGGTTTAATGGATGGGGCTTTAACTTACCTCGTGGCCAGTCTCTCCTCGATAAGTGGAACCAGATCCCTGAAGACGTAGATATTCTTATGACACATGGGCCTCCTCTGGGTAAGCACTGAAGAAATGTAAATGTAACTGTAGATGTAGAGCATGTATACATCAGTTTGTGTCTGCAGATGGATTGTTGTATGTTAAAGTCATCATAAATGTGATGATACGCCACTAAGGATGTGATGTTGGACTTTGTCCAGGGTTCAGAGATTGGGTCCCCAAAGAACTTCAGAGAGTTGGCTGTGTGGAACTACTCAACACTGTACAAAAGAGGGTCCGACCCAAACTCCACGCATATGGGGGAATCCATGAAGGTCAGGGCTTAACTCTCTTTCATTCATTTTATATATATATAACATATATATATATATATATATATATTATATATATGTATACATATATATTAGTGCTGTCAAATCGATTAATCGTGATTAAAGGGTTAGTTTACCCAAAAATGAAAATAATGTAATTTATTACCCTCATGTCGTTCCACACCCGTAAGACCTTCATTCATCTTTGGAACACAAATTAAGATATTTTTGATAAAATCCGATGGCTCAGTGTGGCCTTTATTGCCAGCAAGATAATTAATACTTTCAAATGCCCAGAAAGCTACTAAAGACATATTTAAAACAGCTCATGTGACTACAGTGGTTCAACCTTAATATTATAAAGCGATGAGAATACTTTTTGTGCGCCAAAAAACAAAATAACGACTTTTCAACAATATCTAGTGATGGACGATTTCAAAACACTGCTTCATGAAGCTTCGAAGCTTTACGAATCTTTTGTTTCGAATCAGTGGTTCGGAGTGCGTATCAAACAAAATTTCAATATTTCACGTGACTTTGGCAGTTTGATTCAAAACAAAAGATTCGTAAAGCTTCATGAAGCAGTGTTTTGAAATCGGCCATCACTAGATATTGTTGAATAAAGTCATTATTTTGTGTTTTTGGAGTACAGAAAGTATTCTCGTCACTTTATAATATTAAGGTAGAACCACTGTACTCACATGAACTGTTTTTAAATATATCTTTCGTAGCTTTCTGGATCTTGAGAGGTTCAGTGACATCGCTGGCAATGGAGGCCTCACTGAACCTTCGGATTTCTTCAAAAATATCTTAATTTGTGTTCTGAAGATGAACGAAGGTCTTACGGGTATAGAGTGATATGAAGTGAGTAATTAATGACAGAATTTTCATTGTTGAGTGATATAACCCTTTAATCGCATCTAACATAAAAGTTTGTTAATCGCAATTAATCAATTTGACAGCACTAAATATAATTTTATATATATTATTTTGATATGTATGTTAATATTTTTATTTATCTATTTAAATACATATATTTAAAAAAAAAATAAACAATTTGAAAATATTATATAAATAGATAAACAAGTATTTAAACATTTTAAATAAATTGTACATAAAATAAACTCATAAAAAAATATTTTCTCTTTCTCGTTCTCAGGGTATGGCATAATGACAGATGGCTACACAACATTTATCAACTCCTCCACATGTACAGTCAGCTTCCAGCCCACCAATCCACCAATCATATTTGATCTCCCCAACCCAGGAAATTCCTGAGACTCATTAAAGCCCCACCCCCTTTTTTCTACATAACTCTTCCTTACTTAAAATGAATGGTCTTTTTGTACTGCTTGTATTTAAAAATGCATGGAAATGAAATATTTTTTAAAGTCGGATTGAAGCCGACACCATTTGAATGACTATTGTAGGCGAAGAACTTGTGAATTCATATTTGTAATTTGTTTGCATCAGTTGCCTTCTGTTTTTCCTTTTTTTTATTGGTCAGGATCTTAAAAAGTGCATTATAAAGGTACTCCTAAAAGTGTCAGCAATACTTGACCATGTCTGATTTATTGTTAATGTGCTTTTTAAAATTATTATAAAGTTATTTAAAGTAATGAACTTCTTGTGTGGTGTATTCAATTTTGGATTAAATGGTTAAGTTCATACTTCACACAAGTCAAAGGGTCCATTGGGTTTGATATTTATTGCTGCAATCAGACTTTGCTCTTTTCTAATCAAGAAGACACATCTTTATCTACCAGGTCATTAAACACCATCAGGCGAGCATTTTGTACTCTCATCATAAAGTGGCACAGTATGTGTCAAAAGATGAAAGGTTTTTAAATGGGGTGTTGTGAATTTAATTTTGCATTATTGCTGTGGTGCTTTGTCCTATAATTACAGTTTAGAATAGACTGAATGTGCAAATTTTCGAGATCATAAATATCTGATTGTGCATTAAGCACAAAAAAAGTGGACGAGAATTTGCAATGTGACTGCCTCAGGAGATATACAAAGATAAATTTGGTAAATTTCTGTAAAGGTTCAAACACAATTGTTTATCGTATAGATTTGCAATACCATTGTATTCCATTTGTTTTGAAACTGGAAATGACATTACAACATTAAGCCATTTCATTTCTCATCTCCATTTTTAGTTGTTGTAATAATGTGCATTGTATATTTCACTGTGGATCTGCAATCTTGTGAGCACAAAAAAAAAGAAAGACGGTTTTATGTAATTTCTGATATTGTAAATGCTTTCTTTACATGTTTTGTGACTTTTTTATTGTGACATTTAGCCAAGTTTATATGCAAATAAAACAACAAGATTTTTATCTGATGTCTGTCAATTATCTTTTCTTTATAGAGTCTATCAAAAAATAATTATGCACAAAATAATTTTAGAAGAATGTCTGAGCTGCTTTTTTTCCCCACAGAGTGAAAGTCGATTGTGACCAAGAGCTGTCAAATGCCAAAAAAGACCAATAAATAAAAATGTATGTGTCTTCTGAAGCCAAGTGAAAGCTTTGTGTCAGTAACAAACTGAAAATTCAACTGAAAATATTGCTTAGTGTGGTCAACACTCACTCATTATATGGAAAATATGTCCTTTTTGTTTCACGGAAGAAATAAAGTCATACAGGTGAGAGCTGATAAAAGAGGACAAAGTTTTCATTTTTGGGTGAACTATCACTTTAAGAGCTTGATTTCTTTCCCACACAGTAAATAATGTGTTCGCACATTCAATTGGGAGTTTAGCAACGGCTTTGATTGATTAATGAAGTCCATTAATTACCCCACATCTGTCAGACTTGAAAAAGAATAGATAGCGTTGACAGGGATGGCCATAACCTCGTGTTGTCCTGTCAGATGCTATTGATCGTGGACATTTGTCAGCGCAGCCTTGGCGTGCTCGTCTGATGGATGTCAGGCTGATGCCAACTCTGACCCCGTGTGCTCCCGCTGATAGCAGCGGCAAAGATGTTAAATCAGCCAACGCTTTACAGTGTCAACCAACACGGAATGCTAAAAAGAAGATGTGAAATGGTACACTTTTTCAAAAGCGTAATGTCAGACTCTCAAGATTATACTTAAATTGCGAGATCAGACGCAACGCTTGGTTTTGCATACCCTTTCCCCAAGAAAAAACGTTTATATCTTGAAAGCAGGGCCTAATTAACACTCATCACATGCGCCAAATGCGAGTAAAAATCGGTGTCAATCACCAGTTGGCCGATAGCATTTTTACAAATTCTAACAATGCAAAAATTGTGAGAACATGAGCGTTAACAAACGTGAACGATGCTCGGGACAGTGATGCATCGTTACAAAAGTTTAAGCCTTGCCAATTTAAATATTTAAGCTCAAGAAGACGTGAAAGGGAACTCAATTCATTACTCGCGGACAGAAATCTGTGTCTCAGACAGCGTGTGAATACTGAATTGGGTTCTCTTCATGTATTCTTGTGCTTGAACACAGACACATTCAAACAAAATCGTCAAAATGCCCATCTTGGCAAATATCCTTGTAAACATAGTCAGTTATGTGTAAACTTAATGTAAAACGTTGAGAAATAAAACGCATGTGTAACAGTCTATTGGATCTGTGCATTAGCTCTTAAAGTGACAGCAGCCTAATATTCCTGCTGCTGTCTGTGTTTTTAATGTTAATCACACAACAAAAGACAAAGAACAATCACTCATTGCTCTTGACTGAATAACTTTTGTAACTTTAATAAGGATTAATCTATGTTTCATGGCTGGTAAAAAATATTTGTGGCCGGTAAATTTTCTTAAGTCACTGGCAATTGGAAGGTGTGGCAAAAAGTTAGTTTTAGGCCCTGCTTAAAAGTGTCCTGGAATTTCTACAGGGTGCTGTTTCCTGTTTGAGACCTTCTAATATACACTCACGACCTGCTCCATTTTGTGGAACCAATACAGTAACATTGTAGAACGTTCCCTTTAGGGGTGGAGTTTTCCATAAATAGACAGAAAGAGACATATTTTGAGGCGCATATATATATATATATATATATATATATATATATATATACATGATGGATTCATTTCATGAGGTATATTACTTTCACTTAATATACAGCTCTCCGGAGTTCGGAATACTCAAATCTGATTGGTAAATCATGGTACACAGTGCTCAGACCCAACTACTATTCGCTGTTATCCATAGCAACGCGTCCGCTTATATGGTACCAGGTTCGTTCATAACAAGAACGATAACTATAGACCTTATGCGCCAGCGAAACATGCGCGCAGCCATCTTTAGAACTTCCATTTTTGCGGTAGCCCTGTATATTTTTATATGGCATCGCTGTCAAAGAATAATTAGCTGGTGAAGTGGATTTACTTAATGTAGAGTTAACAAAAGTTATCATGAGCATTGTAATGTTTAAAGCAGATGTCTTAACAAATGTCAGTAGACCGGGAAGATTTTAAAACGAGCAGTTCATTCATAAATACATAAAATCGCTGTGGAAATACAAACCGGAAGTCAAAAGACAACGAGCGCTGCGCTGAAAAGGGCCGGGGCTACGAAATTATATTAGCGTCAACACCAATGTTATGTAGTCTGCCGCTTTAAATGCTCAAGTTCTTTAAAGTAGGGTGGATTCTGATTGGCTGTCGGTGTTTTAATCGTTCATCAGCTTGAAAAAAAACCAGGCGCCATCTTTGTCTCATTTAGCGATTGTAGTAAAATCACCTCAGAGGACTTCAGTAATTAGTACGAGGTCTTCGTCTTGTTGCTAGGACGATAATTTTATACATTTTGATGGATTATTGTTTTCATAGCGGAAGTTTTAAGATGATATAGATATAAAATAATTAAAATTAAATTCATTTCCACGTATTTATTTATTTGGTGAGAAGGCATGTAATAAACGCTATACAGTCAATGTCAATGTTATAGGGATGATGACTTTATCTCTAACATAACCAACTCATCAACATCATAATGTGTCTTTCACACCTCAAATTGTTAACTCCATGTTTAACACCAGGCAGTCTCATCTAATCTTGTGTTTCAAGATGTCCCCTATTCTTTTGTGTCCTTTCTTAATCCTAATATAGCCTATATCCTAATCCTATGCTTAACCCGATCTTGATCCTGAAACAAATCCTAATCCTATCATTCTCTAATCCTAGAAACCAATTATTGTTTTTCAGTTCATTCTAAGTTTTAGTTTATAGATGTATATTAACTTAATTAGGTACACATTAGAAAGCAACCTTTGGACATCTTTGATATGCCTAAATTACACCAATTTATAAGTAGAATCTGAACACATGCCATAATTTACTTTAAAATCGGTCAACATAACCACTAAACTTTGTCAACACAAAAAACTCACAACCTGGACTATAAGCATATGCTTTTTCTCTGTTAAAATATATTTAAAATTAATAATAGTTTAATATATTGCTGATAAACTCCTAAAAAACTCCTCTGTTTTTTTTTTGCTAATGATGCTAAATGCATAGAGCTTTTAATATATTTAACCTTCTGAAGTTCAAATTTTGGCAAGAATCTTTGATATAATATTGTGATATTTGTGAGAAATGTAGTATAGAGTCAGATTTTGAATAGACCACACCACATGTTGTGTTGGTTCTCGACAAAACTCAGTCTTGAGGGTTTTGGCTCCATCTTGTGGCCATAGAAAACTGGTTAGAAATGGACTTGCCACCTAGTTTGAAGTTTGCTTCAAACACGTTTTGATTCTTCTCTTGAGCTTCCTCTGCTACATTTAATTCTGACGTAATCATTTTATTGATTGTTTAGTTGTATGTCTTTTACATTTATATGTGTATGGTTTCTATTTTCTGTGGAGTAATGTTATCAATCTGCTTGTATTCACAGTTAATATTCAGCTACCTGATGTTGGGATGAATATGTTTCTTTCAAGACATTCGCTCTTTGCTTTTGTCAACAGGTAAGCCTTTGTGTCTCTATTTCAAGTAGTTCAGAATTTGGAACTCATTAGTCGAGCACTGGTGGATGCAGAATGAATTTCATCTCGAACACCCATGGGTTTCATCATGCATTTTCCAAGATCAATCAAACAACAAACAAACAACATTTAATTTATTTATGCATCCTCTGGGAAAAATGCTAATCCAATACATGCAAAATTATATTTTAAAAATAAGTGCATGCATCCATATAATAGGAATATTTCAGAACTACATCATTACTAGATGTAGTTTCTTAATTAATGAAATCATTATTAGAATTAGTATGCTGAGATCAAACAGACCAGTTTTGTGCTTACATGTCTGTATGAAATGAAGAATTCACAACTGGTGATTTTAAGGATTCTGACACCCCCTGTTGACCATGAAGGACATTGCAGTCAAATCCTGCAAGTGACAAAGGTAGGGTTAGTTCACCCCCAAATTAAAAATGTCATTTATTACTCGCCCTCATGTCGGTCTACACCCGTAAGACCTTCTTTCAGTGAGGCCTCCATCGAGAGCAAAGCCACCGAACCTCTCAAGATCTTAAAAACATATTTAAAACAGTTCATGTGAGTTCAGTGGTTCTACCTTAATATTATAAAGCGACGAATACTTTTTGTGCGCCAAAAAAAACAAAGTAACGACTTTTCAACAATATCTAGTGATGGCCGATTTCAAAACACTGCTTCTGAGCTTTACGAATCTTTTGTTTCGAATTAGTGATTCGGATCTCCTATCAAACGGCTAAACTGCTGAAATCACGTGACTTTGGCATTCCGAACCACTGATTCGATTCGTAAAGCTCCGAAGCAGTGTTTTGTAATCGGCCATTACTAGATATTGTTGAAAAGCCATTATTTTGTTTTTTGGGCGCACAAAAAGTATTCTCGTCGCTTCATAACATTAAGGTAGAACCACCGTACTCACATGAACTGTTTTAAATATGTCTTTAGTAGCTTTATGGATCTTTGCTTTGCTCTCAATAGTAGCCTCACTGAGCCATCGGATTTAATCAAAAATATCTTAATTTGTGAACGAAGGTCTTACGGGTGTAGAAGGACATGAGGGTGAGTAATTAATGACAGAATCTTCATTTTTGGGTGAACTGACCCTTTAAAAACCTGGAAGTATAGAACACAAAAGATAAGAAATTTATAATAGGTAATAATAATGAAAATATAAAATATGGGTGCATCAAAAATCCATTTGTTTTTCTTTAAAATTATGCAAAATTAGGACATCCATATATAATGGGTTTCCACTGTTTACAAAGTATGTGATAAAAGAAATAATTTAAGATGCAGTTGTATTTATTTTGACCACTAGGGGGAAACAGAACTCCATGATCGACACAACATTACATTGTCAAGAGAGCTTTTCATTCTTTCTTTCTTTCTTTCTTTCTTTCTTTCTTTCTTTCTTTCTTTCTTTCAGTTTATATATAAATATGCAATATACACGTTGGGTTTTCCATGTTTTATGGGGACTTTCCATAGTTATAATGATTTTTATACTGTACAAACTGTATATTCTATCCTCTAAACCTTTTCTATCCACAACCCTCACAGAATACTGCATTTTTACATTAAAAAAACAAAAACAAAAAAACAATGTAGTATGATTTATGAGACCAAAAACTCTCCCCACAAGATCAACATTTTTGGTATTGCTATACTTGCTCTCTCTCTCTCTCTCTCTCTCTCTCTCTCTCTCTCTCTTTCTCTCTCTCTATATATATATTCAGAACAGAGAATCAGAACATTGAAATATAAATGTCACTTGTGTCTTCCAGCAAATATGAGTGTTAGCGTGTGAGTGTGCGTGTGTCCCGAGGGTGAGGTCACAGATCTGAGTGTGCCTTTACATTCTAGTGCCATAGAAACAAACACATAAACTCATTGTCTCTTATACTTTCTCTTTATACTTTCAATATTGTTCTGTTTATATTGAAATAAAAGATTCACAGGAGTAGATCACAGTAAGGTAGACACACATGGAGCATCTTAATATTTCATTCAAAAGAGAATCAATAATTCAGAGAGCTGAAAGAAAAGTGGACTCCCAAAAAAGCCAACATGACATGACAAGCAAAGCTGAGGTCAAAGGTCCCTGTCACGGAAACTAGCCTGGGATCAGACTCACTACCTTTTACTGTTAAAAAGTATGATTCAAAATAGTAACCAGTCATGAGCAGTAACATGAAGTTAAAACACATCACATAAACACTCAATGACAGTACGAACACTGAATTGTCGCTATAATATTCAACTCTCGAACTCTCTCTCTGGGCTTTCATCCTGAAAATAGCTTTTAAAATTACAGGCCTCACATTTGTTGTAAGACCAAAACAATTATGAAAGTCTAAAGAATCGACTAATTAAAAGGTAATTTCGTCTCATCAGATCACAACCGCGCCCCCCCTTTCCCAAACATCCCATCTCCCACCCCTCCCCTGTCTGCAGTTGGGGTGGCCCATCAAGGCCTGACATTTAAATGGGCCGATGTTGAACACATGCGGAATGATGGGACTGAATCAGATGGAGCTCCCCGCTGGGATGATTAGTGTGCGGCTACTCAGCCACATTGCTTTCTCTCAATCAGAGCGAAGCGTCTTCATTTACATGCGCTGGCTGCTGTCATTAGTGCTTATGCAAAGGAGGCGACTGATTCTGGGGCCGGCTCACCTGCAGCATCAAAGGCAACAAACACACACACACACACACGCACACACACACACACTTACATGTGTATGAACAGTTGTGCTCATAAGTTTACACACCCCTTGAAGTATATGCATTTTTAATTTAAAAAAAGAATATTTATTTTCTTTATTATTACTACTAGTTTTACTATATTGCTTTAAATTTATTTAAAATAAAAACATTTTATATTCATTTAAAGATTTAATAAGACATTTAATATTACATTTTATTAAATTATTGTATTATTTTATTATTGTTTTTATTAATTATTAAAATATATTTTTCATTAAAGATTTTTAACACAGTTTTTAACATTTTTTTTTTAAATAAGAGATCAAATCTTTAAAAAATAAAATCATAAAAATGACCTGAAGAAGATGCACAACAGATATTTCATATTAACAACAAAATATGACAAAATAATATTTTACACAAATTATGCTATGAACACTGGAGACAATTAGGATTTTTTTTTTTTTAAATGGAAAACAAAATTAACATGAAAACTTTAATTTTTAATTAAAGTTTGAATAACAAAAAAATACTAATTTTGATTGATTTTTTAACATTTAAAATTAAAAATATTAAGAGATAAAATCTTAAAAATGGCCCTGAAGAAGATGCACAACAAACATTTTCCAACAAAATATGACAAAATAATATTTTACTCAAATTATCCGGTCCAAAACTTTTTATACTGCCGGCCTCATCAAGAATTTTTAGAAGATTTTTTAAATACAAAACACATTTCTCATCAAATTATTCCAAAAATAAATTATTTGAGCTACTGATATACTGACATTTTATATGTTTTATAGCACATTCTTAATGTAAACAAATATCTCATTTGTGTCTTATATATATATATATATATATATATATATATATAAATATAACTTAAAAAGAAAAATGCCTGATACCTCAATAAAATACTTAAAGAGCAACATTTGAGCAATAAAACATTTTAAAATGGATAAGGTCTATATAGCATTCAGCTGTCATGTGGTGTTTTAATGTCCAGTATGGTGGCTCGGTTTGACTCTTCAAATGTAGCATGCGTGTGTGTTTGGGTAAATGTGTGTATGTGTCCTCTTCATTTCCCCCAGGGTTCCTGGTCACCTCCTCAGCAAACAGACGACTTTGCCATGCTGTGGCTAAACCACCTTCTGCAGACCATCACTGGCCATCACACCCCAGGACACACACCCCTGAGTGGACGGCCGCAGCTGCTGTCGATGCCCCACAGTGACCACTTCACACAAAACCTCACGTCTACACACACACACGCAGAAACACAAGGTCGTGTCACTGCGGGCACGCCTGCCTTTCCTGTTGGGACATGGTGACGTATCCTACGATGCTTTGAGATAGACTGAGGAGATCTGTCTTGTGTCTGTGAGAACAAAGGCCTAACATGACATGACTCACAACTACATAATGAAACTGCATGATTTAATGTCATAATAACTTCATGTTTTCATTTTATGTTCTCTTTTGCTACATTTTAATGTTACGAACTTGAGCTAGCATGTTTTCTACAGAGTTGTAGTTCTGTAGATTTTAAGACACGTTCTCTCAAGGTTTTTCTCTCAATTTTAACTTCAAAGTAAGAAGAATAAGAAAAAAAAAAAGCTTTGTCATTTTAAGAAGAGGCCATTTTTTTTTATTTTATGTTCTCATGCTACATTGAAATGTAAATTTTCCTTTTTTAGCAATTTTTTTACTTATACATATATTCCATATATTTTATTTCTAATTAATATATATATATATATATACACACACATATTAATCATTTTCATTTTTTATTTGAATAAAATATGTATTATTTTAAATTTTTAATAGACAAAATATTTAATAAAATAAATTTTTTAAATAAAAAAAATATTTATTTATTTATTTATTAAAAACAATTAAAGGGTTAGTTCACCCAAAAATGAAAATTATGTCATTAATTACTCACCCTCATGTCGTTCCACAGTGGTTCAACCTTAATGTTATCAAGTGATGAGAATACTTTTTGTGCGCAAAAGAATAAAATAAAGACTTTATTCAACAATATCTACTAATGGTCAATTTCAAAACACTGCTTCATGAAGCTTCGAAGCTTTACGAATCTTTTGTTTCGAATCAGTGGTTCGGAGTGTGTATGAAACTGCCAAAGTCACGCCCCCCAGTGGTGAACCATTGAAATTTCGAAACACTTGTGACATAACAAAGCCTCGTTTACTGAAATCACGTGACTTTGGCAGTTTGATACACGCTTCAAACCACTGATTCGAAACAAAAGATTCGTAAAGCTTCGAAGCTTCATGAAGCAGTGTTTTGAAATCGCCCATCACTAGATATTGCTGAATAAAGTCGTTAATTTGTTGTTGTTTTTTTGGCGCACAAAAAGTATTCTCGTCGCTTCATAACATTAAGGTCGAACCACTGTACTCACATGTTTTAAATATAACTTTAGTAGTTTTCTAGGCATTTGAAAGTGTTCATTGTCTTGCTGTCAATGCAGGCCTCACTGAGCCATCGGATTTTATCAAAAATATCTTAATTTGTGTTCAGAAGATGAACGAAGGTCTTACGGGTGTGGAACGACATGAGGGTGAGTAATTAATGACAGAATTTTAAATTTTGGGTGAACTAACCCTTTAAATAAATTCTGTTACACAAACTTATAAAATGTTTACCTTGAATGCACTGAAAGTTGCTTAAAAGCATCTGTCAAATGCATAAATAGTAAGTTTACAGCATGTTTTTGCCACATGAGTTAAAGTTTATATACCTTGCATATTGTGGACATAACTAGAATTTTAATACTAAAACATCAACAAAATATGTATTTCTTTGAGGTACGAGTCAGTTTCTCAGTCACTCCCTCATACACAAACTCCAAAATCTAAGTGTGTGTGATCTCTCTTTCAAGTGTAAAAACTCTTGTCTGTTCGAATTACTTTTGCCACCTCCTCCCTACTGTAGCTAATTACTGTACAAACAGCCTACAGGGTTCAAACACACACACACACAAACATACACTTTCACAAACACATACACGGTGCACAGGTCTATCTGTAAATATCATGTGACAGGACAGTGGGTCCTATCACCTGAGGTCAAAGAGGCCGCGGACCTGCCGCTTGGCTGGACACCACTAGAGACGGACAAATCGGCAACAGATTGTTCCTGACACAAGTTATACGGCAACCTGACAGGACACGCAGAGCCAGTGCTGCTGGGTTCCCGCTACCACTGCGCATCAGGGGTGACAAGTCTGGTGCGAATGCTAAAGGAGCGACCGCACGCTGGAGGAAGAGTAATGGACAGAAACAATGGATGGATGAGTGCATATTGAGAAGAATGGATGAATGGAAGGTGTCCAAATGCTTCAAGGCTATTTTCAGAGGTTTGAAATGTCACAGCTGCAGAAATGTTCAACAAACCACACTCAAATCACTAGAATGCTGTAGAAGGTTGTCTTAGAAGTTGTAGTACTTAATGTTTTTCTAAAAAATATTTTTTTAGGGGAAAATGTTCTCAACTTGAACATTATTGAACATCAAAATGTAGAAAAAAAAAGGTTAATGCATTATATGGGGCAAAATGTCACTATGGAACCTGCCATTATTAACAGTCTACTGAAGGGGTTTTCAACTAAATTTAAACAATAAAACAATTAGAAAATTGAGTAACAAGCTAAATTGGAATTTGTGACATAGAAAATGACTATCAGAAATGGTGTAAAATTACAAAAGACATGCATAAAACACAATTATTGGCAAAAACGCCATATCACAGCTAAACTGAGTCCGCAGTTCAGGGGTTTCTAAAATGCTTTTTTTTTTTTTTTTAGGGCAAATCCTCTCAATTTGATCAAAATTCAACTTTAAAGTACTTAAAAAAGCCTGTAATAGGCTTGTTCACAATGGAACAAGCCTATTACAGGCTTTTTTCAGACTGTTTAACAATTACAAAACACGACAAAACAATTCACAAACTAGCTACACTGTAAACCCTAACTCTTAAAATAATTCATTGGTTTGAGTAGGACAAACTTAAATTAAATTAGTTCAGTTAAATTAACTTTTATGAGTATTTAGAACTTTCTTTTTCTTTCAAGTTCCCAGAACTGATATATTTTAAGTAAACTGAACTGTTTCATTGTTTTGAGTTTTATGAACTTATTTCTTTTAATTTACACAAACTTGAGTTTAACTGAAACTGGGCTGGGATTTCTGTTTCCCAGCATGCTTTGCCCATGGTACTCGATAGGGAGAGTAAATGCTAAAAAGAGTGTTTTATAATGTTTTTTTTTTTTTTTTTTTTTTTTTTGTGCAAGATTAATGTTAAGTGTGTGTTATACTAATTCAGAAGAGTTTCTGTTAATGTGGGTTTTTGGAGAGTTACCATCATGGTGAAAAGTGTTGCATGTGGCATGGTTTGAGAGCAAGCATGTTAAATGTGTTATATTGCTGTACTCATTTAGCAAGTGTTATACCATGCTATTGTTAATGTTAGCAAATTAGCAAGTTAACATTTTCTGTATTATCTAGTTATAGCTAAGTTTCCACTAACAAAAATGTTTGTTTTGAAATTACATGATAAATTTAAGTTATTAAGTTAATGTATGAATTAGTTTAATCAAATATTTCAATTTAAGAACAATTAAAATGTTTGGGTACGAAATACAAATCTGCCAGTTCTGCTTACTTAAACTTTGAATTTCTTAACTCAAAATTTTTGAGTTAAGAAATTCAAAGAAAAAAAACATTTGTATAAAACACGTGTGACAACTTGCCCCAACAAAAATTATTTGAATAAAGTGTTTAAAACATACAAAACCACTGAAAACAAATATGAAACACAAAATGATTTACAAACTAGCAAAAATGTTAATTCTAAAATAAAAAAAACAGCAAAACATTGTTTTGGCTAACAGACATTATGTATAAAATTGGTTAAAATTGGTAAAACAAAAAACGTGACAACTTTCCCCGATAAAAATGCTTTGAACAAAGTGTTTGAAATCAACATACAAAACCACCAAAAACCAATTAAAACAAAGAAAAATGACCAAACACAAAATAATTTATTAACTAGTTAAAATAGCAAAACATTGTTTTGGCTAACCTATAAATTCTATACAAAATTCTATACAAGTGGTATAAAACGTGACAACTTGCCCCAACATGAATGCTTGAACTGCTTTAAAGTGTTTGGGGGAAAAACAAACAAACACTGCTAATACATATTTGTGCAAAACCTACTGACATATAACCCTTGAGACAATTTGCCCAGGTTTCCCTATGGACTGAAATCAACATCCAATCCTTTGGAATCTGAGGTCAATATAAAATCATAAGTTAACATCATGTACAGTAGGAAGGTGAAGATTTAAAAGGGAACATTTCAAAATTTTTAGCTTAAAGCATTGTACATTATGTGAAAGAGAGTTTGCCTGCGCAAAAGTTAAATATGAGCCACATCGGTAAGCAATCTCATCAGAGATGAGTAATAATTAACCAAGCCAGAATGGTGGGCATTACACACTGGTGCTAGGGTGACAGTTAAAGCTGTGCCCGCTTTTGTGGGCACCGGGAAGAGGGCACCGCTCTAATGGGGGTCACCGAGTCTCCAAAGCAACACAAGTCACGGCCAACACAATCTCCTGTTGTTTACCTAGCGGCTGAGCTCCGCTCTTGAGAGCTTAATGCAATGCTAATGTGCTACTGCTGGCAAGTTAATTACAGTGCACACAAAACAAAATGGCACTAGAAAGTTTTTTTTTAGTTGCTCGTCTCTCTTTCCCTACTTGGATCTGACATGGTCAACACAACACCCACCAGTGCGCAGGGTCTTTAAGAGCTGTGTTAATGAAAAACACATTAGAGCTGGATAATTCAAACACACGGCGGAGACAATGCAGTCCGCGAGGAGAATTACTAAAAGAGTTTATGCAAAATGCAACATTTCCTTTTCTTTTGTGCCGCTGGTCCAACAATGGATTTAAAACAAATGGAATGTTTTGAGTCGACTGTTACAGGCGTACTGTAATTTCCCACCAATTTCCATTTGCAGGTTCCATTGTTAGAAGGAGAACAATGAGTGATTAAAGTAGATGACAAAACATAATTTCACAACACAGCCTGTTTCATAGAGATTTTCGTGTTTTTAACTAGTACGGATGTATTATTGCAATAAAAAACCCTGTGTCTTTAAGTATTTACACAGAATTATTAAACCGCAAGCCTTTATTCTTTGAGCCGTGATTATGCCTTCAAGAATGAAATGAATATGAGCTGAGAATAAACCTTTGAGGGACAGGTTAATGATGACTAATAATTAACTAGACAGCTCTATTATATCCAATAGCGTATATGAATATTATGCAGAAATGAGGCAGTGTTGCTGTTGCTGTTAACGCATGAATAAGTAAATCACTTGGAAAAGTCATATGAATGACTATTTTGAGGTCATAAATAGGCTTGATCAATTAACAGTTTCTGTAATGCAATTTTTGGGTCTATATCATTTCAGACAGGTATATTGTTGTGCATATAATAAAAAACATTACGTTAAGAGCCATGCAGAAGCAATTTTGTGGTAAAATGGCAGAACTGAAGGGAAGAATAGTCTAAAAGAATAGTATAGCTTTGTAATCTTTCTGGATCTGGATAATGATTTTTGCAAGTTGTAAAAGATTATTAAATTATGGAAGTCAGATTCAACCACATAGTAAAAAATGTAATATTTAAAAAAAGTTTATTACAGTATATGAAAGTCACACTTTGACAGTAACATTGTGAGAAATTATGCAATTTTGAGAAATAAAGAATTGAATTTGAGATATGAAGTTGTATTTGATATATAAAAAATTATAACTGTGAAATATGAAAGTCCTAATTTGAGATATAAAGTTGCAATTGTGAGATACAGTCACTATTACTTGAAATACAGTCACAAATGTGAGAAATGTGAGATATCAAGTCATAATAGTAAGAAATAAAGTTGCAATTATGAGAAATGAAATAGCTAATTTGAGATATATAGTCACAACTTTGAAATATGAGAATGCTAATTTGAGATATAGTCACAAATGAGAGATATGAAGTCGCAATTATGAAAAATAAAGTCATAATTGTGAGATATGAATGGACAAAAGAGATACAAAGTCATAATTGTGAGAAAGGCGCAATTGTGAGAACTGAAATCACAAATTTGAGATATGAAGTTGTAATTGAGATATAAAAACGTATAACTGTGAAATATGAGATATGAAGGTACAATTGTGAGATTGTCACTATTACATGAAATACAGTCGCAAATGTGAGAAATGTGAGATATCAAGTCACAATAGTAAGAAATAGTTGCAATTATGACAAATGAAATAGCTAATTTGAGATATAGTCACAAATGTGAGACATATGAAGTCAAAGTTGTGAGAAATTATGAGAAATAGCTGCAAATGTGAGAAACAGACATACTTATAAGACATAAAAATACAAATGTATGTAATTTATGAAGTCTCAAATGAGAGATATGAAGTCGCAATTACGAAAAATAAAGTCATAATTGTGAGATATGAATGGACAAAAGAGATACGAAGTCATAATTGTGAGGAAGTCGCAATTGTGAGAAATGAAATCACAAATTTGAGATATGAAGTTGTAATTGAGATATATAAAGTCATAACTGTGAAATATGAAAGTCCTAATTTGAGATATGAAGTTGCAATTGTGAGATACAGTCACTATTACATGAAATACAGTCACAAATGTGAGAAATGTGAGATATCAAGTCACAATAGTAAGAAATAAAGTTGCAATTATGAGAAATGAAATAGCTAATTTGAGATATATATATAGTCACAACTTTGAAAAATGAGAATGCTAATTTGAGATATAGACACAAAAGAGAGATATGAAGTCGCAATTATGAAAAATAAAGTCATAATTGTGAGATATGAATGGACAAAAGAGATACAAAGTCATAATTGTGAGGAAGTCGCAATTGTGAGAAATGAAATCACAAATTTGAGATATGAAGTTGTAATTGAGATAAATAAAGTCATACCTGTGAAATATGAAAGTCCTAATTTGAGATATGAAGGTGCAGTTGTGAGATACAGTCACTATTACTTGAAATACAGTCGCAAATGTTGGAAATGTGAGATATCAAGTCACAATAGTAAGAAATAAAGTTGCAATTATGAGAAATGAAATAGCTAATTTGAGGTGTATAGTCACAACTTTAAAATATGAAAATGCTAATTTGAGATATAATCACAAATGTGAGCGATATGAAGTCAAAGATAAAGTCACAATTATGAGAAATAGCCACAAATGTGAGAAACAGTCATACTTATAAGAAATAAAAAATACAAATGAATGTATTTTATGAAGTCTCAAATGAGATTTATGAAGTTGCAATTATGAAAAATAAAGTCACAATTGTGAGATATGAATGGGCAAATGAGATACAAAGTCATAATTGTCATAAAATTGCAATTGTGAGAAATGAAATCACAAATTTAAGATATGAAGTTGTAATTGAGATATAAAAAGTTATAACTGTAAAATATGAAAGTCCCTAATATGAGATATGAAGCAATTGAGCAACTATTATATGATTTAAAGTCACAAAAGTGAGAAATTTGAAATATCAAGATTTGAGATATCAAGTCGCTATTACAATAAATGAAGTCATAATTATGAGATACAAAAGCACAAATCTGAGATATGAAGTTGCAAATGCGAAAAATAAATTTACAAATAAAGCCATAGTAAACTATCTTAAAATATGATCTGTGGAGAGTGAAATTTAACTAGCTTCATTTTTGGTCACCATCATATCCTCATTGAATGAAACTGTTGTGGTCACTGTAACAAATTCAGGTTATGTGGCCAAAAAAACAAAACAATCTTTTGATGTTTGGCTGCATTTTGTGTGCATGTGCAACCCCTCCCTGACAGATGTTCGTTCATGTTAATGATTGAAGTCGGGAGATAATTTCAGAAGCTTTCTGGAAAGTCAATTATCTCTCTCTGCCCCTCCCGCCCACTAGCTATCTACCCCCGTAAGCTTCATTTATTACCTTTTGAGACTTTTGACAGAAATACCATTAAAAAAAGACACTGACATTACTTAAAAGAAAGGGCATCACACAGTCGGCTGATGAAAATTAAGCGCCTCGTGTGCATTCGAAATGGAGCTAGACCACTGTGACAGGAAATGCGCATCAAATGCGTCGCTGCAGTGGCTAATAGCCGTAGCGGTACCGGTGATGGCGAACGAGAGGCAGAACTCCATCAGCCGCCACACGTCTCCCTCCTTCTCCGCCGTCCCTCCCTCTCCTGCTAAGAGAGTGTGTGCCACTCAGGCGGGCGAGAGAGTCGGCCTCCAGCTGGGCCACATTTAGGAAATGCCAGTGAGCATGGGCGGCTTGCTTGACTAAGCGCAGCCTCACAGAGCCACACGCACCACTGGGGATAGTGTGAGAAAGGGTGCAGAATGCCGCCCTCCCCCTTATACGGCGACAACGTGCTTGCTGTCACACACACAGGTCCGCACAGGGAAACACACAAATGCATGGATACAAACATCCACAGTGGCCTGTTACACTTTAAATCTCAGACGTGCGCAAATCTGCCATGGCTACACCACCCACCTTGTGGCACGGATCTTCGCTTTGATGATTTGTTTACTCTTGTAGAAAATGGATCAATGGAGTGAATGTGGTTCAACTGTGTGTCTGCTATTTTCATTGTCTGATGGTTGACATCTCAATCCAACTCTGAAAAGCTCTACATAACTTCAGCCGTGGCCTGTACACTCATCACTTGAAGTCACTGGCAAGCACACGCTTGATCCAGGCGTTATGCTAGCTCCGGGCTAGTGGCTGGGCAAGCTTTTAATTAGCTTACCACAATGTAACCTCTGGAACACAGCAGAGGGCAAAACACTGATGGCACTTGCATGCATCCACACAACTCTGATGTACACAATCACAGAAGAATAATCTTGTCATTTGAAACAGTAAACAACTGTAAATTTTATGGTTCACAATAGCTTGAGTCTCTTTGCAACTCGTAGGAGAATGTTATTGCTAAAATATAGTGTAGTGCACTTCAAATCGTAAATGTATATTTACTTAAATACATGACATGCAAGTTCCAATAGAAAATAATTTTAGAATAAATCAAATTTAGTCAAGTGCGTTAAAAAAAAAAAAGCAAAGTTCAAATAATTGCATTTAATATAAACTTAAAGGATTACTTCACTTCAGGATTAAAATTTCCTGATAATTTACTCACCCTCAAGTCATCCAAGATGTTTATGTCTTTCTTTCTTCAGTTGAAAAGAAATTATGATTTTGAGGAAAACATTCCAGGATTTTTCTCCATATAGTGGACTTCAACGGCTACCGATGGGTAGAAGGTCCAAATTGCAGTTTCAATGCAGCTTCAAATGGCTCTACACGATCCCAGCCGAGGAATAAGGGTCTTGTCTAGTGAAACAATCGGTCATTTTCTAAAAAAAATTAAAATTTATGTACTTTTTAACCACAAGTGCTCGTCTTGCACTAGCTCTGCGATGCGGCATGCATTACGTAATCACGTTAGAATGGTCACGCGTGACGTAGGCGGAAGTACTGAGCAAGTGTTTTTTATAAAGCGAACGTGCAAAATGTCAAATGGCCTTTACAAAAAAGGGTAAAACAACGATATCGGATGATTTTGAAGTTGGAGGAGAAAATGAGATGGAGTTTTTCGCCCTACCACGGTACTTCCGCCTACACAGCAAAATCCCCAGAGTTAAATCAACTCTGCTCAGATTACATATGGTCCCTCTCTATAAAGTGTTAAAGTAACACTGAAGCAGAGTTAAAGTTAATGAGATAATTAAGTGATTCATTAAGTTATGATTGAGCATTAGTGATGAACACCTGCTGTTAACAAGCAGAATCACTGAAGAGAAACACAAGAACTACAAATGACTTCCAGCCACAGCCTTAGATGAAATCAACTGAAGATAAAAGACATTAAATCTCTCAAGATTTGAATAAACAACTCCACAAAAAAGCATACTATCTCATTAACTTTAACTCTGCTTCAGTGTTATTTTAACTCTATGTAGACAGGTACCATATGTTCTCTGAGCAGAGTTGATTTCACTATGGGGATTTTGCTGTGTACGTCATGCTTGACCTTTCCAACATGATTACGTAATGCGTGGCGCATTGCAGAGCTAGTGCAAGACGAGCATTTGTTAAAAAGTATATATATTAGAAAAACCTGTTTCGCTAGGTAAGACCCTTATTCCTCGGCTGGGATCATGTAGAGCCCTTTGAAGCTGCATTGAAACTGCAATTTGGACCTTCAACCTGTCGTTAGTGGTTGAAGTCCACTATATGGAGAAAAATCCTGAAATGTTTCTCTCAAAAACCATAATTTCTTTTTAACTGAAGAAAGAAAGACATAAACATCTTGGATGACATGGGGGTGAGTAAATTATCAGGAAATTTTAATTTTGAAGTGAACTAATCCTTTAAACTATAAAACATTTTCATTCAATTTCAATTAAGTGTCCGAAAGCATTACGTTCAGTTTTTACTGAAGCATACTTTTAGGTATATTATCTCTGTAATAAGTATTCTTTTTAAAAGTATGCTAAAGTGTATTTCTTTTTTCCTGTGGGTGCTCAACTTGGTCTCAAATGTCTTCTAAAATTGCTTAAGATAAAAAAAAATAGACAGAAACTAAACAATCATTGTATATATGCATAGTACGGTATATATACATTAAATGAAAGACTTTATATAATTTAGACTTGGTATGAGAAATGTTTGAGTTCATGATGAGATCTCTGACTTGTTTTGACTGTAAACTTTGGTATCTCAGCAAATCTGAGTAGGGTCTTTTTCTCAGGAGACAAATCTGAGAAGCAAGACACTTCAGCAAATTTAGTTTGAGTATTGTCTGGGGGAATCATATTAAAGTGCTCTCATTCATGATTTTTCTTTTTTACAGGTGGTTATGCACACAAAACATTTCAACATTTGAAATGCCTACACGTTACTGTTGCACTGTAGTGCACAGTGCTAGCAAGACCAAGGTCAGGTTTGATTCCCGCAGGGAATCCAAGAAGTGATAAAATGTGTACCTTAAATGCAATGCAAAATGCTCCGGATAAGCGTATGCAAAATGCTTAAATGTAACATTTAAAATGTTCCCTTAATGATAACTGAGGACAGTAACAAACAAAAACACATCATAATTATTACATCCATGGCACAGCAAGCATTATTGGGATGATTATAATTTCATTATCGGAGCTTTGCTTTGTTTACAGACAATTTGTATTTACATGGCAATAAACGTACCAATTGGAAGACCGAACTAGTGTGTGTGCGTATTTTGAGGCAGTGTTAAATTGTCTGTCACTAAGGCCTACATCTGTACTGAGGACGATGTTTCCGCCTGAAGCAGAATGAGTCGGTCTCCCAAGAGCCCAGAGCTCATGTACAAAGACAATCAGACAATGTTTCTTTTTCATTTTTTAATCTCGCAGTGAATGGAGAGCAGATGGATAATCTCAGAGCTGCTGAGAGAATGCAAAGCTATTTAGAGCAGGAGAGAAGGACATCAACTGCACACGTGCCAAAAACCAGCTATTGGCAGAGCGGTTGTTAACTAATCTGACAGTAACAAACTTGGCAGGGACTGCACCAGTAATGGTGCATAATTATTTACTGAATTATGACTCGAGTTGATTTCAGAAACTAAATGTAATAAAGCCATAATTTAGAATATTTAACCATTTGGCAGACAGATGCCATGTAAAAATGTTTTCCATTCTCCTTTCATCTTTAGAAAGATATCTTGAGGTCAGTAAAATAAATAAGTAAATCCACTACATTTAGTTCTGAAGAAAAAAAAAAATCTTATGGTAATTTTTTGATGCCCATTTTAGCCTAATATGGCCATTTACTGCATTACATACCTTGGCATACTGTAACAGTTGTGAATGCATACTGTAAACCAGAAGTGAATGCAGAGGACATTAAAGTTCTCTAAAAAATTCTCTTAAAAAAATAAACAATAAAAAAAAAAAAAATCAAAACACGTGGCAGCCAATCAATACAATTAAAAAAATGTAACAGGCCTTCTATCAGAAATGAAAAACAATGTAAAGTTTATTCAGTCAGTAATAAGAAAAATCATAATGTCTTTAGAAGAGATGTCAAAGGTGCCATTGAATACTGCAGGTAGGTAAGTCTGAAGTGACTAACAACATAAAATATAATTTTTTTGTACCAAATATAATCACACAAGTCCAGTGGTGAATTTGTCACTTGTTTTCTGAAAAAGTTATTAGATTGAAAACAAAATGGACAGCAATTAAAATATTTGATCAATCAGTATTTGCAAAGACACGGAAATAAAAGAGCTGGACCAAAATGCAAGCAGTTGGTTTGAAGGTCCTGGAGACCAATGAGGAGCCACGGGGACGAGTGGCTGAGGTGAAGCCAGGTTGCCGGAGGACTGAGGCGGAGCCAAAAGGGTGGAGGGACGAGTCGTAGACGAAGGCCTTGAAGTCCAAGGCAAAGGCAGAACGACGACTGACCAATGCAGAGCCGGAGGAATGAGGAAGCCCGGTGGAGCCGCAAGGACGACCGTCCCAGGTGGAGCCGAGGGAGCAAGGAGCCAAGGTGAGGTTGGAGGTTCTAGGTGGAGCTAGAGGGTTGACACACCAGGGCGGAGCTGGCGATCTGGAAGCCCAAGGTGGATCCAAGATACTAGGTGCAGTTGGCTTAAGAGGAGCCGAAGGGATGAATGGAGCCAGTGAATACAGGGGAGAAGAACTAGGTAACATGGGCAGAAGGTTACAAAACGGCCTCCTTGGCCAATACAGGGCGCGCAGAGAGTACCGCCTCGTTGACCAATTCAGGTCAGGCAGGCAGTTCAGAAACAGCCTCCTTGGCCAATACAGGGCAGGCAGAGAGTTCAAAAACGGCCTCCATGGCCAGCACGGGACAGGCAGATACTTCAGGAACAGCCTGCTTGGCCAACACAGAACAGTCAGATAATTCAGGAGCGGCCTAATTGGGTGACACGGAACAAAAACAGATAATTCAGGATTGGCCTCCTTGGCTGACACAGAATAGGCAGATATTTCAGGAATGGCCTCCTTGGCTGACATGGGACAGGCAGATAATTCAGGAATGGCCTCCTTGGCCAACACGAGTCACGCAGAGGAGGTGGGAGTAGTAGGCAGGGTGGGAACATCACAGACAATACTGACGTGGTGAAGGGCGACGAAACAGGCTTGGTGCAGGACGATGAAACAGTCATGGCGCTGGGTGAAGAAATAGACAGTGTGCCAATTCATCCACTCTACTCAATTACAAGGGGGCATCCCTGGCATTTACCACAGCCTCTGGAGTATGGCTCAACTCCATTCCCTCCTACTCCACAAGGACACCCTCAGGGACGGACAGTGTTGCTGGCTCACGTACCTGGTCAGATATTCCATTGGGCTCGGGCTTAGGGACGATATTGATCTCAGGCACTGGCATTGTGGCAGGCTCGGGCTCCGTGTCTGCGGTGGGCTTAGGCATTCTTTCTGCAATATGTGAGGCAGCTGACTGGGCTCTGGCGAAGAAGGATCCTCCTCACTCATGCCAATGGTGTAGGGGATCCACACTGTGATAAAACCCAGTCCACAAATTCTAGGAAATTCCCTCGAGGGCCAAGGGTTCAAACCTGCCCAGAAAAATATGCATAGGCTGTCGTTGTCATAATGAATGAGATGGACCAGTTCTACAAACCCCTGCCTAAGCACCTCAAGGGAATGATCCCCCTGGGTGAGCAGGAGGCTAGGAGTTGGTTTTAATCCAAATGAACCCAAAATAACACTTATTCACCAAACATCTGAACCAAACAACCCTGACACACTGAATGAAAAAATCTGAATTAAATCAAATCATCACAGTACAATATATCAAGCTTGATGTAAAAGAGTTCATAGAGATGCATTGAAATGCAATGAATGTTAAATAATAGTTTATTAAACATATCCAAAAGGTGACTTTTTTTATTTATTTGTATCTCTAATATGCATGCACACACAGATCTTTAAGGAAAATTCTTTCGAAAAGCTTTAAATGGAGCAACTGGTTGAACTGAGGACAGCAAAACAGGTCCTTTGACCTGTCCATGTCAGAGTTTAATGAACTATTGAGGTCTTACATGACCCTGAACTAGTAACTGAGTTCCGAGGACAGACTAAGGGATTAGTGGCTCCCCAAGGGCTACAAGCCTGTCGTCCACCCTGGGGTAAGAGCGGGGGGTTGTCACGGCAACCCCAACTGCCATTTTCCCAGCCTGGTTACGGGGGAGACCGCTCACGATAGACCCAAATGACGCTACACTCTTAGGAAAAAAGGTTCTGTGGAGTTCTATAATAGAACCCTAAGGTTCTGAGCTGAATTATGCCAAAAAGGTTCTACATGTCTTAAATGCTTGCATAATATTTTAATGTTTATTGAGATATTTTAATCTTTTTCTAGTGAAATGTATGTTTATGAGCTGTTTAATTCAACAAAAATGAATTCAAATTTAACCCCTAAAAGGTTCTATATATGAAGCACCTTAAGGTTCTATATACAGTAGAACCTTTTCTTCTAAGAGTGTAGGATGAGTTCCTGTAAAATCATGTTGCTTGGAATCGACAAAAAGTAGTGATACACAGAAATTTTGGCAAACAAAAATATTCAGCTGAAACAGCAAAAAATTTCCAGTTTTGTTTTGGAGAGCTGAAGTCAGTGACCAAAATAGTGACATTTAATAGCAACATTTAATTAGAACTTCCCTGATGGTACATTTTGATTGTGTCGAACAACTGGTTTAATTAATCACCCGAGAACACGAAACTCAGTTTCGGCTAAATGAAAACTTTAATTTAGTTTTTTTGTGTTTCTGTAAAAAAATAATTACGGTGCAACATTAACAAAAAAATAAAAATTTGTGTTTAGATTCAGAAAAAGAGTCAAAACGAGTGAGGGTAGAAGAGGAAGAGACATGGAAAGGGATAGAGAGAGGGAAAAGGGGGGAGAGGATGAGAGGATGAGAGCGTCGCCCCCTCAGCAGTGCAGCTGCCCAGCAGGCAGTGGGAAAACAACAGCGGGGTCCTGCACAGCTGTGCCCGGAGTGGGGCCTGTCACTAGCGCTTAGGCTGACAACCACTCGCCGCTCGTTGGGGCCCCCTCACAGGTCAGTGGGTGACAGGAGGGGCCGTCATGCTCGACTGAACAGCCCCCTCCCCAACATGCACACACACAGTCACACGCGGCCATCGGCATACTGGGAAAAGGTGTTCGCCACCTCATCTGATTGGCTTGTAGCAACAACTCCATTTGCAGCGCTCCCCAGGTTCCAAATCCATGTTTCTAATTAAGTGTTACCTTCACACGAAGTCTAATGAAGATGTGCCCTTTTCAAACGAGGCCATGTAGTGTTAGGGAGGTGATCATGGTACACATTAATGAACCTCTAATGTGTTTGAGGCATGTGTCAGTCTTAGTTCAAACTAGCTCAGCTATAATGTAATTATGTATGATCTGAGTTATTCATCCAAAAGAGCTGACAAAAGCATTGAGAAACTTCGCTTTTTGCAACAATTTGCTATCTAATCTGATCTAATATGTGCTATCTTCTCCAATGAATATCTCTAAGGCATTTTTCTTAAAATATTTCACAAAACGTAATTGCTTGATAATTTGATATATCTCAACAATGATATCTCAACAAATCTATTAAGAAAGCTCAACATTATTATAAAAAACACTGTAACATTAAGTCATTAAAGGAATTTTCCAGTTACACAAGATCAGTCGACAGCAGATGTGGGATAATTTCCATATGTCCCTCCTTTTCTTTAAAAAAACAAAAATCTGGGTTACAGTTACAATGGAAGTGAATGGGGCCAATACTTACAAGACAAACAATATGTTAACATAATTTTAGTTACTATAACCTTTTCTGTGTAGTTATATCCAATTTTACAACTTTGTTGCAGTGTTATTTTAGTATTTATTCATAATTTGAATTATCTTTTCATTTTAGTCTAAGTTTTAATAATTTTGTTATGTTCTTTTGTCATTTTTATTAGTTTTTTGGATGAAATCACTGTGGTCTACCGACTTAGGGCGTGTAGATCTGTAAAAAAACAAAGCTTTTTTTAAAGAAAAAACAGAAAGATCGGCACTCTTTTTTCTTATTTTTTAATTTATAATTTAACGTCGTGCAATACAGCACATACTAGAAAAAACTGGTCTGATTTTTGGAAGGGCGTACAATACTGGTACAACTGGGTGGATCATTTATCATGAATTTGATTTCCTTCTCAGTTATCCATTTATTCTTAACATCTCTATTCATTAATGTATCTAATTCTCCTTTATAATTTAGTGTGGGATTAAACACTATTACCATATAACAATTCTCATCCCTTAACATCTCTTTCACCTTTGTCCTGTATCATTATATTCCTTTAAATGAAAGTTAAAATCTCAAGGTGAGCAAGCAAGGTCACATGGCAAATATTTATATGTTTACTATGGGTGTATTGTTTCTCTGTTTAGCATCAACGGTGCCAAGTGGGGCATAAACTCGCCAATAAGCAAATCAAATACAATGCACTGGGCTTCAAATGCAGAAGGGGACACTGCTCGCTCTAATGCTGAAACTATGGTGACGGGAAGATGAGTCTGGAAGGTTACACACCTATTAAACATGGTGGAAGTATTGTTCTGTGCCTTTAACACATCTGGGCCCATCAGCAGTGAAGGCTACTTGTTGAGGGGGCTTGAACATACTGTCTTTATAAAATATGTGGTGGCAAATGCAACATTGTTAAATTGCATTACAGGAGCTGAAATGAGTGAACAACACGCACCACATGATACACTGTATGTTATGTACGCATCTGTCTTATATTTGATTGTATCGTATTATTGTATGGAGGAACAGTCCCCTACGTGGTTGAATGACAATGAAGCAAGACTTGACTTGACATTTGAATACTATTATAATAATGTCCCTTTATGTGAATCTGCTATTAGTAGAATGCTCACACATTTGGATGCAGATTTCAGTTAAGATGTAAGGGGTAGCAGACCATATCAGGTTCCTCACATAATTTCTATGAATATGAAATCAGAGTGAAACAATAACACTAGCTTACGAAGCAGTAAAAATGCTTTGAATATGTAAAGTTACAGTTCAGTGATTACTCAAGCCCTTTAAACCTTAAAGTAACTGTGCGGATTTTAACTAACGTTTATTGTTTTATAAATTGCTATAGCGCTAGCAACTCTGCTAATGTTAAATTGTTCATGTTTTTTGGTAAATATCACTAAGGCAGAACACATTTTTATATACTTTTTTTTATAATGTCATTTAAATGTAGCTAATCTTTAGTCATGTCATAGGATATTCGTACATTTTATTCAGACTGAAATGGCATTTAATTTTACTTAACCTAGAGGAAACATTCTCAGAACTTCCCTATTGTTCTGGCAAGATTCTCTCAAGTTATGAACAAACGTTCTTCCTGTAATGTTAACAGAACATTTATTTAAAGTTATCTCTTTCATAAAATTCTCAGAACATTAGCACAAATACATTATCTATACATCGTTCATGGAATGTTTTTTTCTTAAATGTTTTAGTTTATTTTAATGTTCTACTTGTTCCAGAGAACATTCAAAAGTAACAATCCCATTATGTTTGCAAAATTGGAATGTTCCCTTAAAGGGTTAGTTCACCCAAAAAAGAAAATTCTGTCATTAATTACTCACCCTCATGTTGTTCCACACCAGCAAGATCTTCGTACATCTTCGGAACACAAATTAAGATATTTTTTGATAAAATCCGATGGCTCAGTGAGACCTCCGTTGACAGCAAGATAATTAACACTTTCAGATGCCCATAAGGGTGCTAAAGACATATTTAAAACAGTTCATGTGACCACAGTAGTTCAACCTTAATGTTATGAAGCAACGAGAATACTTTTTGTGTGGCAAAAAAACAAAATAACGACTTTATTAGTATCAACAATATCTAGTGATGGCCGATTTCAAAACACTGCTTTATGAAGCTTCAAAGCTTTATGAATCTTTTGTTTCGAATCAGTGGTTCAGAGCATGTATACCAAAGTCACGCCCCCCAGTGGCGAACCATTGAAATTTCGAAACAATTATGACGTATCGAAGCCCCGTTTACTGAAATCATGTGACTTTGGCAGTTTAATACACGCTTTGAACCACTGATTCGAAACACTTCGAAGCTTCATGAATTCATGAAAAAAATAACAGACATAGAAACGCGAGTATGTAGTCCGATTCCCGAAAGAATGACTGTTGTGAATCTGTTCTCTAGTGAATCAAAAACAAACGTACACTGCAAACAATATTTTTCAACTGTCGAACTAATTAATATCGGGTTCGGTTACCTATAGTGAATCAATAAATTACGTACACTGCGACCAGTAGCCTATTCCCCAGTTCCCGAACGAATGACTGTTTTTTTTTAGTCAAACACCGCATACATCTGAAACTTAAATCGTGACTAGCTAGTTGTTGACAAATTGTAGGCTAGTTTTTGTCAGTAGGCCTACTATTTCATAAAAATGTGAGTAGCCTGAATGAAATAGATTACCACAATTATTTGTTTGTTTACTTACTTAATTCTTCATTAAGAGGAATTGGAACTGGAATCGTTAAAGTAAATCAAATCGATATATATATATATATATATATATATATATATATATATATATATATATATATATATATGCTACACAGTAGATTTCCAACCCTACTGTTTGAGCACATTGGTATTCGCTCAACTATGGCACTACTGCACTACTGCTTAGTGCCTGTGTATTATCAGCTAACCTAATGCCCAAGTGCAAAACCGTAGACCAACATGAAAGCCACCTCAGCCCCCAACCATGTCTAATTCCGTGTTACTGACATCATTTTCCTCATTAGATAAATTTAGTGACTAGACTCATGGAACATTATGCCTTTCTGAGTTTCCGAGTTCATTGGAACAGATTAGATTACTCAACAGTGATCCGGCGATTGAGATGGTGTCATCTTCTGCGATTAAGCTTCAGAGGACAATCCCTTCTCCGGATCTCCGGCCCTGGAGGGGAGGCAGCGAGGGAGAAGATTGTTGCGCTTGACACGTATTAGAGTAAAGCAAAGCAAATCAGCAGAGCTTAGAGCTGACCTGTGCTATCTGTTATGTATCGGCCTTAGACTAACTCACACACTCATTGATTTCACACTCCTTTTACCGCAAATAACTCCCTTTCCTTTACTTGTGCAAGGCTTTGGGCTGTAAGAACCCTATTGGGAAATTTTAAATCATATAGTAAAGCCCATTACTTCAGGCAAGTTCATGGGAAAGATTGTTTGTGAGTCATGTAGCATAATGAGACAAAATCTGCAGTGATAGACCGAAGCAATTTGGCTTTTTTAAATTTGTTTTAAACTGCATAATTCTGGAACATCAGGGTGAGAAAGTGTGAAATCCAGATGAGTCTGAATCAATTCCAGTCACATGTCGATTTGAACGAACAGACCGTAGCTCGACTCACTGATCCTCACCAGGTTCGCTGAACCAGAAATCACCTGAAAACCCAACTATAACAAATGAAATGTCCTAGTAACAGAAAGCAGATGTGGTTAGGAAAAGTATTGTTGTCGAAAATTAAGACCTGGTGTGACTCTCCGAATTCAGTTTGCTGTGACAAATTAATGTAATGGAATCTATTCAAAACTACATTCTCCAAATACCTGGATGCTAAAAGAGCCATTCTGTACTGAGATACAACGAACAAACCAGCCTGACAAAAAAGACATTACATGTGTAATATGAGCCTCTGTACGCCTCCCCTACAATAACTTAAGTTTCTTTGAGTTGAAGCATGTCTAATTATATGTTATGTAGATGCAACTTTTAAACAGCACCTTTCCGTTGAGTTAACGAAAAGACTTGCCCTCAGCGAGTGCATCGCCACCTCAGACAGAATTGCACCTATCTAATTAATGCATAATGTGTGGGAAGACATATCATCTTCTTTCAAAGAAAGAAAAAGTTTCATTCGAATACACTGCAATTATTATCTTCGGTTCATGTGTATATTTTCACATGCATTCAAAGCCTTCAAGTTTATTCACTTCGCTAAACTTAAACAAGGAGAGAGCTCTCATTTTATCACTCTAGATTTGAATTTTACAGTTTAAATATAGGACTACTTACAAATGTCAAAAGAAGTTTCACATAAGTCTTTTGGGGTGCGCAGTGAAATTTATTTAGTCAGCATGAATCCCAATTTGCAGTTAATTTACATTCATAGTGCGACAAGTGAAATAGGATGTCATATAGTAAACTATTTGCATATTCGTTAACATTATCCAATAGCCTATGTGGCCTGAATGATGTCATTGGAAAAGGAAGTTGCCTTAAATGAAGTTATTTTTCAAAATTTCAAAGACTATACGTTATACTTTTTGGAGTAATGTGAATCAGGGCCGTAACCACCATAGGCATTGAGGGGGACAAGTCCCCCCAATATTAAGAAACAAATTTACGTGATTCATGTAATTCCTAACTGAGTGTGATGAGACAAGAAACGTTTTCAATATATTCAAAGCTATCTCACGACCAATTCGTACTTATTTTTTACGAGTTGGCTAATTCGTACAAATTCGTACGACCTCACTCGTACGATTTGTCTAAACCCCAGTGACGGGTAGGTTTAGGGGCGGGGTTAAGGGTAGATCATTCGTACAAATTTATATGAATTTGGCAACACGTAAAATACGTACGATTTAGCAAAAATCATACAAATTAGTACGAGTGAGGTCGTACGAGTGAGTTCACGCGAATTAGCCACCTCGTAAAATACGTATGAATTGCCGTAAGATCAGGTTGACATATTAGGCATACAAATAAGTATTTGTATGCCTAATACAAATCCTCCTCAAGACATGGTTATGGCCTTGATGTGAACTGATGAATCATTTAAAAGAAAGTACCTCACAAATAAAGTAACCTGCAATTTTGAAATATAAAAGCCTTTTTAAACAAAGTGAGCTCATGTGCCATGTTTGTTTATACTCTCACAGTGTCCAAAATAACTTGCTATGTTACTTTAAGCCAGTGCAAAGAAGGATCCCTGGTCAGCACATTACTACACGCTGGGTCCCTTGTTTCCCGGCTAATCCTCTTGTGATGAGAGCATCTTCTCCCCCTTTGGCGCTGATGTGAAGGGGAAAGAGACAGTGACAGGGGTCACCTCAAACTGAGATTAGGGCTGGCAGCTTATTAAGTCCCGCAAACACTGAGCCCTGTCCTGCCGGAGAGGCGTCCCTCGTTCGGGTCTAGTAATTCCTTTCTTTCCAGCTGTGGTAGTTCTCTCGATCACTGTTGTGTGCTTAGCTTGAAACAGAGGCCTATGGAGTAAGCAAGATGAGAACATGCATTAGGTTGAGGATATAGGATTTTTTATCAGCTTTTGAAGGAAGTACAAGCTTTGGTTCAGTAGTACACAACTACAAGATTATGACTAATATTTAGATATTAGTACAAAAAATAGAGCATTTTGCAAATATTAAATGTGAAACATACTACTAAGTACTTTGAATTTTTTAATTCAAAACAATGATTGCATTATTTTTCATGTAAACCATCTATAATTTTTAAATTACACAAAACAGCACATGTATCAAGTACATGAGATAATTTTTTCATCTAATTATCAAAGTGTTCTCCTAGAAATATAATTAATCAAATTAACAAACCCAAAGCAGAAATAGACTAATTAGCAAATGTTAAGACATTCACACTCTCTTACGAGACTAATTTGATTAATGCCACGTTTTCTTCTCAGAGTTAGACAAAACATCAGATCAATTAACTGCTTGAAAAGACACTCAACATCTGTCCTAAATTAGCTTTGATTTCAAAGCAGTCAACCTTGAAATTTTCAACATTTGATCAAGAGTCTTTCAGAGCTTAGAGCAAGAGTGAAGTAATCTCGGAGTACAGCGAATTACTGTTATTTCAAAGATAATTCCTTTTTACAAACTCTCATTTCATTCGTAGTCCAAGCGGACTTCATGACAACTTCACAATTGTTGCAACTACTTTATGAAGTACTTCATGAGTTCCAGGCTTCATTCAGCCTGATTATTATTAAATGCATTAACTTGTTAATTTAAAACCAATGCTGAAGCCTTAGTGATATGTGAATATGTTAAATTATAATATTTATAACATTATATCAAATGTTACTACATTGATCATCCACAAACAGTGACTTATCGATCCTGACTTAATGCAGATCATTGTTCACTGAGAAATGAATCTGACCTCATGAATCCGATCAACCTGAGGGGTCTGTTAAGCTTGTGCTAGCACAATAGAGGTTATAGAGTTCAGGGCTAATGTCAGTGAAGGTCTGGAGTAAAGACTAACTCTTCCTATAAGGTTCTGAAGAGCTGTAAAAGTCTAACATCTCATCATGTTTAAACAGAAATATCTTCTAAACTCAACATAACCCTTTACATTATTGTCTCATCATATAAGATTTGTTATATTCTAATTGTTGTAGGCCCACTGCTATTAAATATTTTGTAACGTATTCAATTTGCTGTAGGCTAACTCAAGGTGTGTCATCCATAAAAAATTTGGCTTATGTAAATTACGTACAATAAAGGCATGAATCATTGAATAAATAGTATAAATGCAGATCACAACAAATTAATATTATGTAAGATAAACACTATATAAATAGCATAAATACATAATGAACATCACAATGCAAACAATATTTATGGGTGTTTCTTTTACTGTGCACTGCAAACCCTAACAGGTTTAAACCCTAAAAACCCTAACCCTAACAAAATAATTAATTGGTTTGAGTGGGACAAACTTAAATTAAACAAATTAGTTCAGTCAAATTAACTTTTATGAGTATTTAGCACTTTCTTTTTCTTTCAAGTTCACAGAACTGATGTATTTTAAGTAAACTGAACTGTTTCATTGTTTTTAGTTCTATGAACTTATTTCTTTTAATTTAGATGAACTTAAGTTTAACTGAAACTGGGCTGGGATTTCTATTTCCCTGCATGCTTTGCCCATGGCACTCGAAAGGGAGAGTAAACGCTAAATTATGTGGTTTTGTGCAAGATTCATGTTAAGTGGGAGATTAATATTGTGATTAATATTTTGTTATGCTAATTTAGAAGAGTTTCTGTTAATGTGGGTTTTTGGAGAGTTACCATAATGCTGCACTCATTCATGCTATACCAAGCTATTGTTAACATGTTAGCAAATTAGCATTTTCTGAATTAGCTTGTTATAGGTAGCTAATTTTACACTAATAAAAAGGTTCACATTGGGGTTACATGATAATTTTAAGTTAAATGTATAAGTGTACTATTTCAAGTTAAGAACAATTAAAATGTGTGAGTAGACCAAAATAAAAATCTGCCAGTTCGGCTTACTTAAACTTTGAATTTCTTAACTTAAAAATTTTGAGGAAACTGATTCTTATTTGGGTTTACAGTGTGGATATAAAAAATGCACACACACACACACACACACACACACACACACAAAATAATAATAATAAAAAAATTGTGTTAAATGTACATCCACTTACTGGATAAATGAAATAAACTAGTGAGAGTGTTAAGGTCAAAAGAGCCCATAGTTGAAACAACACCTTGAGATATATAATTATTATTTTGCAAATAACGGGTAAAAACTCTACACTCATTTTCCATCATATTCAAAACAAAGATGTACAGTCAGAAGAAAGTGAAGAGAGTCCAGGCTTGAGCAACAGCATTGGGGGACAAAACCAAATTGTTTCTGGATGGCTGCTTAGCTCAACCTAAGGTGATGTACCAGGCAAGATGGAGGCCAGACTCCACACAGCTGCTTGCTGCTCCCCGTGGCCCCTCACTTGGGAACACTAACCCTCATCTCAGGGGCCATAAGCAAAGCCTGAGGGTCCCCTGAGACCAATTCCTGCCATTCTGTGGCCCACTTCCGGCCGTCATTCAAATTAACAACTAAAAGAGTAGCAGTGTCTACATCTGAAGTCATTAGATGAAAGCAATGTGATGTTTTTAGAACACAACAAAAAACATTTCCAGACTAAAACGAAACATTGTTATGTCTGGAACATAGCAAAACAATAACATGTATTACTCACATCTAAACTTTAAAACCACGAGGATCAAAAACTTTTTGTTGATATACGCAGTCAAAATAGCAGGTGTTTTTCTCTGACAAACATGTGTGTTTCTAAACATGAAGCGGCTGAAGTCGAAGTGTGACATTAATTCAAGTCAATAAGCAGATCATCATTAATCCTTCTAAAATTTTCCTCATCCCAGGGGAGGACCATCACCGTGGACAAATGATTTCGGTGTTTGTTGACAAATAATAAACAATCTAATACGTGAATGCTGTGGAGATCCATCGCAACTTCTGGAAGTGCTTTCTCTTATTTATTTCAGAATAAATACATGCCGGCTCGGACAAATTGTGTCTTTGGATACAAGCAATTTGCTTTAATATACTTTTCAATTACTGCTCAGCGTCAGAAGGCAAAAGAGGATGAGAGGAGTGGGTCAGGGCGGCCCCAAAACAATGACAGGGCCCCGGAGCCTCGGGCCCCCCGCAGCTCTCCCATCTGCAGTCATTACAGTGACTAGTCAGACATGAAGGAAAAAGCCCACTCTCCACTCTCTCTGTCATACAGCCGTCAGGCAGGACAGCAGAGACAGATAGAGAGAGAGGAAGATGCCACTATGATTTCATATGCCACTCTGTGGGCCTTGCCCCAAACCATCCATTATCAAAGCATTATTGGCAGAGCAGTGCTCTGTGCCTGTTGGAAGAAACTCCGGTACATGGACAGTAGGACTCCCATCAATGAGCGATTATTCACCAATATTACAAAAATGGTCAGCCCATGTGCCTCCCTCTAAGTTACATAAACCTTGTACCCTTTCCAAGGGGGGCCCAGGGACACTCATCAAACAAATAGTCAGGGGCCCGTTGAACTACAGCCTGCCTGTGACCCCAGCCTCTGAAGGATTATACGTGGAAGCTGGGAGGACCACATGACTCATCCAAGAGAGGAAATAGACTTTTCATAAGCATAGGGAGAAGCCACTCAACTCCAGCTCCAGGAAGAGCTCTTGAACCTAGGAGACAGACACAGAGAATTATCATGTCAGAGACAGCGACAGACAAACAGGCACTGTGACAAACCCATGCAACACGAATTTAATGCATCTGACCAGTAGGGGGCCATAGAGGATTAGTATTGGGCTCAGCGAGGTTCTGACCTCATAAGTAATTTTATGGGCCTGCAGAGTCTAATAACACAAAAAGCTGCAAAAATGAAACTTTACAGAAAACAGGCAGCTGTTGTACATTAAATTGAAAGCATTTTATTTATTTTGGCTATGCTTTTTGCAATAGCTCTAAGATGGACATTTAATTAATAGAATTTTACCAGTTTATTTAAAGCACTCTCTGTCTCTCAGAGCTTCACTTTGTACATATAATACATAAATATAGCCTATATAAATGATATTGCACCCAGATGAATGTTAAAATACACACAAAAAAAGGGCTTTAAATCCAATTGGTAACCCATAACCAGTTAATCCTCCTAGAAAAGTAGATCTCCTTCTAACTCGACAATTTCGACCAGGGTTTCTCAAACTTTTTTAAACCAAAGACCCTTTCTACATGGCATGCTTTGTAATTATCTTATTTTATGCATCAATATTCAAAATGTGCATATACTTCTTGTAAAAATACTTTGAATAACTGAATCATGAGTGTTTTACTTAACTTAAAAAAAATAAAGATTCCAAATAGAAGTTTTCATTCCAATGCAATTGTTCACCTTTCAGTGAACAAGTTTAAAAGAACCCCCCCGCAACATATTAATAATCTAAAGGATTTATTTTCCACTATAAAGAACCTTTTGTGCAATGAAAAAGTTCCATGGATGTTAAAGATTCTTTATGGAATATGCCAATAAAGAACCTTATTTTTAGGAGTGTTCACACACAGATAAATGATAAACTTGACGTAAATCCAGTTTTATAGTGAATTGTCATCAGTGACTTGGCTTTATATCACTTCTCATGATTTTCTGAGACTTTATTTTTTTAAGACAGGAATTGACCCCTGGCAATTTAGAATGGACCCCAAGACCCCGATTTGGAGAAAGGCTGAAATAGGCAACTTCGCAGCTTAAAAGTGCTTTAAAAAACAGAAGAGCTGCACATTTCTAATTTTAAACCCTCAAGAGTGCTTTGCTCTATAGATCATTTTAAATGGATTATACACACTTTTTTTTTTTTTTTGAGGGAGGAATCAAAATGTTGTAATCAACAGTATGCCACAAAGCTTGTTTTCAACCCATAATATTCCTAAAAAAGAAGTCTTACTTGCTGAGAATAATGCAGTTATAAATAACCAATTGCAGTGGTAGAATTACTGATGAAATACTGTAAAAAGCAGTTTGAAAGAGGGCAATTTTTCATGCCTTTTTTTATGGAAACTCTATGGCCCTCATCACTGCACCATCTCGGCGCTCAACACAAAGCAGCATCTGAAATCTCCAGCTGCCCACGGAGACAGTGAGTGAAACTAATACAAGACCTCACGGCACTCATCAAACCACACGAAGGCAGAAAGAGACAGGGCTCTGCTTCCCACACACAGGCGACGGGAATCGTCCCCGCTCTGCTTCTAATTGAGAGGTGAGTGGCAAATGAAGCCGGACATACAGCTCTCTCCCTGGAGACCCAGCGGCACAGGTCAACGCCTACTTCACACCCTCTGAGCCCAGAAGAACAGAGGGAGAATGAGAAAAAGATGGAGAATTTTGCCTGGCATGAGTATGAATGTGATAGTTGGGTCACACCCAAGCCACCCGCCCAGCTGGCTGCTCTTATCGACTGTCAGGGCACATAAGAGTGTGCAGGAGAGGTTGGGGGTTGCAGGGGTGTTTGCAGGCCACCAGGGACAGCATGACACCCTCTGCGAACTTGTTTGACCATCTTTCATTTCGGTTCTGTGTTTTTCTGTTAGACTAGTGACTAAGCTTCTTTCTCATTGGTGTTTCAAAGGATTATGGGTGTTTGATTGCCTTTATATGGTGCCAGGGAGAAAACTGGTAGGGATAAATCCACACCTTGATCATAAGCTGCAAATAGGCCTTAAATGTAAAAATGCTTAGAAAATACTTTAACAGACATTACATAGTTTTAAACAAATATAAAGTTATTTCTTTATAAAGATGTGGATTTAACAATTGTAAATAATATAATATTTAAATATTTCCGAAAACTTTGAAATTGAACCTCCAATAATAATGCTTCATGATAGTGAAGTTATTTCCTGCAACAACTATTTGTTTTTTGAAATGTAAAATAAGATCGATAAAGTTTTTTGATTGAGTAGCCTATCATTTCTGTTTCCAGATAATATAGTTGGCAAACATTTACTAGAAAAACGAGAAATTTCAGATGTTATTTGAGCTGCAAAGAAATATGAAACCTCAGATTGCAACCACGAGGCCCCGATATACTTCAGACGAAATCGAAGAACGAACTGATGTGGCGTAATTTCGAACAAAATCAGGCCAAAACGAAGTTCGTTTTGTGTTCGTTCTGTGAGTTCGGAACGTCTTTCAAAAGTGAACGCTCAGAAAAAGTTCGTTCCAGCTGGAAAACACTATCGGTCCGTGACGACAACGTAATAGGAGGTGTGCGCGAGGCTCCGTCTTCTTTCACGCAGAACTCTTCTCTGACTTTTCGGCTGTTGAGTCCGTCGTCGAGGTAAGATCTCATAAACACATTGGATAGCCGCTTTATAGTGTTAAATGAAGTTGTGCTTCTGATAAAATGAGGCACTGACTGGTTTTCATGTTTGATACTGTAAAGCTGCTTGCTTTAAAGGGTTAGTTTACCCAAAAATGAAAATTCTGTCATTAATTACTCACCCACCCATAAGACCTTCGTTCATCTTCGCAACATAAATGAAGATATTTTTGATGAAATCCGAGATGTAGCCTATATGACTCGTCCATAGACAGCAATTTAATTACCACTGTCAAGGTCCAGACATTGACATTGAAAAAGACATTGTTAAAAAAGTCGACGTAACTGCAGTGATTCAACCTTAATATTATGAAGGGTCGAGAATACTTTTTGTGCGCAAAAAACAAAACAAAAATAATGACTTTATTCAACATCTCTTCTGTTTCATTCTCATATATCGCTGCTCACGTATTTCGAACTTTGTTTTACCCCTAAACAAAGGACGAAAAAGATCTTCGCTGTGAGTACACCGGGGCCTTAAAGGTTACAAAGTTACTGTCAAATAAAAAAATTAAAACATTATTTTTTAATTTATTTTCAATTTTGGATGATTAATTAATAAAATAAACATTAAATGAATAAAGATTTGTAAAAAAATAAAAGAGCCACACATGGCCACAGGAATACCATGAGATTTTGTTTCTGGTGTTTTACAATCTCACATTTGATCTATTTTTCTTTGAGCAGCGTGGTTTGTTGATTTATTTGCCTGCTCATAAACAGCTCTCACCCTCTATGTACTTTCTTTAATCCACTCTCTGTCGCGGTCGGGGTACGTAGATCTGCTGGGCCACTTGTGGCTGACAAACTCAGCACTAGCAATTCGGTGATGCCCCAGTGCGAGGATGAGGCCTGCTAGCTTTGATCAACTCTAAAGTCGAGTGCTCTGTTCATACACACACAGAGAGACACGCACATGTACACACCACCCCAGCAGTGTTTGAAGACAGTAAGAGAAGGAGCCTGCAGGAAAATGGCATTGCACAGCATGACAGTCTTGCTGTTGTCCAATATGCTCATAGTTTATTTCTACCGCAGCTTAAGACACCAGCGGTTGCCTGAAAGGTTCGTTCTCCTCCAGTTGCTGTTGTCATGAGCGCTCACCCTGACATCTGGAGCCGGAGAGGAGAGATACAAAAGCATTCAGATGGTGGACAGCTTCAAGATATGACTTAGGTTATAGGTCAGTGAAGCCCTGAGATGAAATTGACCTCAAAAGTGTAAGGTTCAAATGGACTAGGCAGTTACATGCAATGCTTTTTATGCAAACTTAAATTTTTATCAATTGTTACAACCTAAATTCAATACATTTTAAGCAATAGTTCATTATTTACTCACCCTCATGTCGTTCCAAATTGGAATGAGTTTCTTTCTTCTGTGGAACACAAAAGGAGAAGTTCTGAAGAATGTTTATGCTGCACTCTTCACACAATGAAAGTGGATGGAGACCACAGAACTTATGTGCTATGCTCCAAGTCTTGCCATAAGATATTATGCTGTAAAATACATACACACAGACAGAAGTATATAAACCAAGACTGTGTCTGTGTAAATGAAAGATTATACAATTACAAACTATCAACAGATATAGACAGATTAAGCAAACAATAGACAGGCAGACAATATAGACAGACTATTAAACGTCTTTCTCAACTTCTTTTTGCAAAAGAAGCAATTAGCGTTCACCTTGACCATTTCAGTCCAGCGCACTTCTTCCTGAGAACGGATCGCAACTCACTAAGATAAATAAGCTCATTGTGTGAACGGGTCTTTGGGTGGCTTACGTGCAAGGTCCAATTGCTCTGTCTAGAGGGTGTGCTGTTGTGTGTGTGTGTATGTGTTTGGGCTCAGTGAGGCAGACAGAACTGGCCGAGCTAATGAACAGCATTGCTTTCATGGACGAGCAAAGCAGGACCAACAGGGCCCCACTGCTCAAAGCCTCCTCATTTCCCCCTCAAGTTCACTCAGCCACCAACACAACAGAACTGTCGGAATCAAACATGGCATGCATGAGTGTGGTCCTCATATCTGGACAAAGCCCAGCAGCATCAAAAGGCCTCCAAAACAGTTCTTTGAGTGGTTTTGTATCATTGGGCTACTGTATTTGAGAGGTCTTTGATTACTCTCTCATCTGAGATCAATTCACTTTCTTTTCCTTCATTCTATTCCCTACTTTTCCAATCATTCACCTTTTTTTGTATCATGACAAATCAATTATTCATTCTGAGGACGGGAGTGAAGCCGGAGTGATAAAAAGGGTGATGTATACAAATCAATAAGCAACCAAAGGTCCATTGTTTTCAATGGAGAGAAGACTGTAGAAATGCCACATCTCCAGAGTTCGACAACTGACGCTTCACTATAGGTCCCTCAGGCTGCCATATAGACAAAAATAACACATCGATTGAGTCGAACAGTGTATTTTCTAAACTTCTGAAGCTCAAAAAAAGTAAAGCAAAGTTGCATTGAAGGTTACACTATGAGGTATTGTTGAAGAAAACAACATTAGTTGGTTAAACTGATATGAGCTTTATCAAATATCTGGTTAAATAAGAACAAAACCGTGTACAAATGAATAAAAAAAATATGGAGACCACTAAAGTCAGTGTAGAACTTCATCCTGATAGCCAAAATTCTAGTTTTGTGAGTTTAAAACTCAATATGTCAGTATGTTTGCAAAAAACACAAGGATGTTAAAAAGAAATCGCACACTCTACTATTCCATTAAATATGAAATAAACACTGTGATAATTGGCATGCAAGAAATCTAGAAGCCCCCATCCACAGTTGTCTCTTTAGCAGAATTTCACAACACGTGGCAGCCCCAAATCTCTTTGAGAGCAGAGGATTCGTCTCTCCCCTCATCTCATTTGCAGTCTTCCAGTATGGGATGGCACTGAAATTGGAATGTTATGCATCAGCGGTCACACTCGAACTCCAACTGTTTTCTCTGCAGCGAGTGTCGAGGCCTGGGGAGCAGCAAGTAACCTGCTAAACTGAGGGTGTGACTTCACGGTCTTTGTGAAAGACCCAGCGCTGAAGAGAGGTGGGGTATAGTGCCATGCAGTCGGTTTGCACTACAAAAAGAATCACAATGTATTTTTAATAAAGATTTTATGGTGCCTTGTTTCTGCTGACAGGCAGAAGTCTGTCAAGCATGTTAGACTGATAAGCGATAAAAGCTTCCGTGAAAATCCGAGCAACGAACAACAGTTACTCATCCTCATGTCGTTCCAAACCTGTAAGACATGTTCTTCTTCAGAACACGAATGCGCTGCGAATGCCATGAATGCACTCAGGACCGTTTGCCGAGGCTGTGGATTACAGGTAATAATGTTGCAAGTAATGTTCAGTTTCTTGCACAGACCGCATTCATAAGCTTCATAAGACCTCAATGTATTATCAAGAGCCGCGGGTATTAATTTTGTTTTGCCTGTATATGTTTTTTTGACTCTCAAAGTGACAGTAGCCATTGACTTGCATTATATAAATCACCAAGGACCACAATTTCAGCTAAAAATCTTCTTCACATTTCTACTGAAGAAAAAAAGACATCCAAACATCCTGGATGGCCTGAGGGTAAGTGAATTAACAGCAAATTTCCATTTTTGGGTGAACTATCCCTTTAAGTGAAGAGCATCAAATTTTGATGGTAGCTATGAAATTAGCTTTAGCAAGACAAAAGAGTGATTTAATTCCAAAATGTTTTAAAAATGAACATATTTCAGACTTTTTATTAAAACTAACAGACTTAAAAGCATCCAATTTTGCAAAAATATGAAAATATGCTATTAATCATGTCCATTTAAAGGATTAGTTCACTTTCAAATGAAAATTACCCCAAGCTTTACTCACCCTCAAGCCATCCTGTATATGACTTTCTTCTTTCTGATGAACACAATTGGAGATATATTAATAAATATCCTGATGCATCAGAGCTTTATAATGGCAGTGAATGGAACCAACAAGTATGAAGCTCAAGAAAGTGCATCCATCCATTAATAAAGGCCTTCTGAAGTGAAGCGATGCGTTTGTGTATGAAAAATATCCATATTTAACAAGTAAAATATCTAGCTTCTGCCAGACCACCTTCCGTATTCAACTTATGAAGAAAGCGTAACTGACGTCGTGTCAGCTTTTTTCGTAATTTGAATTACGGAAGGCGTAGGATGTAGCGTAAACATTTTGAACTGCGAGAGTTTTACACTTTCTTCGTAAGTTGAATACGGAAAGCAGTCTGGATATTTTTCTTACACATATGCATCGCTTCGCTTCAGAAGGCCTTTATTAACCCCCCGGAGTCGCGTGGAGTATGTTTATAATGGATGGATGCACTTTCTTCAGCTTCATACTAGTTGGTCCCATTCACTGCCATTATAAAGCATGGATGCGTCAGGATATTAATATAACTCTGATTGTGTTCATCAGAAAGAAGAAAGTCATATACACCTAGGATGGCTTGAGGGTGAGTAAAGCTTGGAGTAATTTTCATTTTAAAGTGAACTAATCCTTTAATAAACATAAAATGCTAGATGTGAAATTAAGCTTAGATAGACAAAACAGTCTGCTATTTCATTCCAAAAATGTTTAAAATGTCATTTCCACCACATAATATTATCAAACACATATAATTTGATATGTGACAGAAATGAGACTGGTGAAAATGTCAAGGCATGGCGGAAAAAGCCAACTTTTCTGTGAAGTATGCAGTACATTTTTAGTAGAGAAATCAATTAAATTAGTGAGTGTGAGAAAAGTGTTTTAAGACACTTTATTTTAAAGTCCACAGGGCCAAAAGTAGCCATAGTTGAAGAAACACCCAAAGAAAGAGAGCGGTCTACCATCTTGTCATTGATGGCGTTGCAGATTAGCTGTGGCCTGGTTGACCTGGGCGCGAGAAGAGGGCCAGACAGCTGTGATTGCAGTAGAGATTTCACACAGTGTAATTACCGCACTGACACCAAGGACTCAGAGGTAGAGAGAGAAAAAATGTGTGTGTATGTGTATAAGCGACTGTAGAAAGTGTGTAGCGGTGGCGGAGGGGGGAGGGAGCAAAGAGAAGGAGAAAAAAGGGGGCTCTACAGGTTATTAGCACTAAACACTGGGAAATGAAACAGCAAAGTCAATGCGTAATTTGAAGGCCCATCAAGCCTCATCAGGAACAGCAGGGAGGAGAGTGTCTGACTTCATCAGCTCGCTCTCCTGACTTGTGTGGAAAATTACAGTAATTAAAAAGGCAGCTAAGTACTCCGCTGAGCGCAAGGGGATCCTTTCTTCCCCCCACCTCCCGTCACCTTCAGCGTGGCCGGCTGCTTTTTGCATGACCTCTCCGTTCCCCCCTGGCCCTTGCTGCCGGGCTTTGTGTGGAGCCGGAGGGATGGTAATTACCGCCTCACTGGCTGATGTCGTATTGATCAGCCGAGAAAGGTGCCGCAGCAAAATGAGAGTCACAACACAGTGGACTCGGGCCAATCGAAAGGTAATTCCAGCCCGCGCGATGATTCGGCCCTTCTCCCCTCACTCCACCGCTGACTCGTTCTCCACTACCCTTTCATTAAGAGACAGCTGTGATATTGCCGAATCGATACCCAACGCTGCATTGATTGCACTGTCAGCGAGGCTTTCTGCACAAGGCTCAATCAGTGAACTCTGACATGCGCCCTCTGATCCGAATACTCTCTTCACTGTATTGGCACCGCCATTCAGAAACTAATGGAAGGAGAGCGACCGCCGTGCCTACTTGGTTTACAATGACACTCTGGCATCTTTAGCGCTCTGTCAATACTCCACTTATTTGCCAAATTCTAGAGGTTACGTCTTTAAGATGGAGTATTATGGGTAATGATATCACTGTTGAGAGCTGCCAAAATGAAGTGGCCAAATTTAGTAAATAAATAAAAGAGCTGAACGGCGAAAGGGAGGCAAACAGATCGATTACAAGAGAAAGCCAGGCAATATGGTTAGGCTCGGAAGAAAAACGAAGCGCTAGACAGGTGATGATAAAGATAAGAAGTCTAACAACCTCTGTCAAAACATTACAGAGGACTGCATCAGCTAATGGGAATCTTAATTATGCTGTTACGAAAAGCAGTGTACTCTCTGTCAAGACAGCAATTAGGATCACTCTGTCATAGACTTTCGATCACCTGCCTGTAACTCCTACAATGCTAAGGTATGTTTCAGACGGCTCTTCCAAATCTGTTGACAGTGGAACTCAACCCAACCTCTTCAAATGAAAAAAAAAAGAAAGTTTTCTGTGAAAATAAATGGTTCAAAAAGTCTTCAAATGTCACAATGATGATGAGTTTTCTCCTACAAGGTGGTAATCGACAGTTCTGTTTACAACAGTTAATTTGAATGAATTCCAAATTAATTCATTTTTCATTTTTACAGTGAGAGTTCATGCATTCAACAAGGCATGAGGGAAATTTAGAATGAATTGTGCCTGCTGTGTGCCCTGTTCTGTGCCTGATTCACTAAAGGAATTATAGAAATGCACAAAGCAACGTCTGATTTTGCCTTCATTAAAGGATTAGTTCACTTTAAAATGAAAATGACCCCAAGCTTTATTCACCCTCAAGCCATTCTAGGTGTATATGACTTTCTTCTTTCTGATGAACACAATCAGAGTTATATTAATAAATATCCTGATGCATCCGAGCTTTATAATGGCAGTGAATGGACCAACAAGTATGAAGCTCAAGAAAGTACATCCATCCATCATAAACGTACTCCACACGGCTCCGGGGGTTAATAAAGGCCTTTTGAAGTGAATCGATGCGTTTGTATAAGAAAAATATCCATATTTAACAAGTTATGAAGTAAAATATCTAGCTTCCGCCAGACTGCCTTCCGTATTCAACCTACGAATAAACGCGACGTCAGTTACGCTTTTTCCGTAAGTTGAATACGGAAGGCGTAGGATGTAACATAAGCGTTTTGAACTGCGAGAGATGTTACACTTTCTTTGTAAGTTGAATAAGGAAGGTGGTCTGGCAGAAGCTAGATATTTTACGGCTTGAGGGTGAGTAAAGCTTGGAGTAATTTTCACTTTAAAGTGAACTAATCCTTTAATATTGAAGATAAATAGCAGTGAGTTTTGTGAATACAATGGGTTACAATGAGCCACTTATAATGCAAAAGAATGAGTCCCATCTGTAAATGTTCAAAAAAAAGTATAGATGTAAACAGTAAGTGTGTTAACATGGTTTAAGTGAGAAACAAAATTACTATCCTTTTCTCCATTGCCATGACTAAAAATTATGAGAACAACATTACAGATAATACAAATAATAAACAATTTTAACAGAAGAATGAAGGAATAAATGCTTCATATTTCTCCATTTAATCTTCCATACATTGGCCCCATTCACTTCCATTGTAAGTGGCTCACCATAACCAAATTTTTTCCGGTTTTTAAAGAAAATGAAGGCCGAATTATAATTATTTTTTTTTTGTATGCCACAAATGCTGTTAATTGAGCTGAACTTGCATTAAATTTAGAATATCTCTTTAACACTTAATCTTTACAGAAGAAATTAAGATTGCATATAGATGAAGAAACCATTGCAAGTTGACTCAATCTTAAACTACTCAGTACTATAATTAATGGCGACTGGCTGTAATTGAGGCCAGCCGTGAGAGATGTTGATGTCAAGTTTAACAAAGCAGTCATCATCTAGAAGGACTATTCCACTCTTGAACTTTCCGACGCTTCCATTTTCTCTCTCAATTTGGCAAAATCTAGAGGCTAACAATTCCCCCATTTTCTCAGCCTGAGCTAAGGGCTCTTAATCACCTACTTCAACTTAACACTTAAAGCGGGGTAAGGAGGAACACAGGTCACCGTGGAGAAGAGGGTGAATGACAGCTTGGACTTCTTTATGAAAGGCAGGGCCCTCTGAAATGGCTGCTCAGGTGCAGGGTTTGACAAAGAGAAGAGAATGGGAAGATAGGCCTCTACAAGAGTCTGGTGAACCTTTCCAGAAAAGACAAACTGTTGTCTTTAGAATTATTGTGTTGGAGAATTTGTGCGGAGGTCACACCATTTTTAAATTGGGGGATATGATCCCTTTTTAGCATCATTGGGTCATTATCCGAGCTAACAATTGAAACTCCCAAATAATGGAGCGATATTGTGCTGGTGCAGTCAAAAACAGACAGGCTCATACAATGCTCGTACAATGAAATTGAAAGGGATAAAAGGAAAATCTCTGTTTCTTGTCATTTGAATAGCGAGAAAATTAAAAAGGAGCAGCTATACATGAAGTGCAGGCTTATTGAAAACATTTACAATAGTACTGTTAAGCCATATTTAGGACTTTAAAGAAGTTAAATGAAAGCAAACAGAGAAATCATGCTTTTGTTGAACTATGAAGAACTGCAAGAGTCTGTTCAATGAGTGCAAATCAGCACAGTTTACATTTATTTTGAGAAATTCATTGGTGCATATTATTTAAAAAAATATTGTACCCTTTTTTTGTCAATAAAATGAAAGTCACTGGAGTCTAATGTTGTTTTGGACTTTCATTGGACAAAAACTTTCTTTAAAATATCTTTTTTGCTTCACAGCAGAAAGAAAAGCATTGGGACGTTTGGGGCGACATGAGGGCGAATAATACATAATTTATATTTTTGGGTGAATTATCTCTTTAACCAAAAGCCAAAAAGCCATTTAAACAACTCAAATTTGCTACGGATTCATTTCTGGTATATAATGCCTACATTTCAAAATCCATTCATGGATAAAATCACGAATTCACACAAAAATGTAACCATAAAATCAGCACATGAATTTATACTCAAGCATTGCAAGTTACTGCATTTGCTAGCATGTCCAAATCTGCGCTGATGCTTTCAGCAACTTTTTGAGCTATTGTGTATTTGAGTGCCTGTGATATTGGTTTGCACTCGTTTGCTCATTGCTCAATGCTTTCTTTCCTCCGTACCCCCCACCAGCCGCCACTAGCCTGCATTGAGTAAGGCCGTGCTGTGTATGATTGCCGTGATTCTCTGGCATTCTATTGACAACGTAGCAGGTGTTCGTTCCACATCCTCTCTCCTCTCCCTGGGAGACACTAATCCCCTTCAGGAGGCCTGGCTCCAGCCTCACCCACAAGCCTCCCCCCCCATCCCTTCCCACCTAGGACAGTGGCACTAGGCTTTGATATCCAGCCCACAACCCACAGTCATTGCGCCTGACCGACGTAAGGGGCAGGTGCAGCCGAGTCGCATGTTACATTCAAGACACCTCCGCTGCCTTTAGTGTGGGTTCCCAGACCTGCTTTGTTCTTTTTATCCCCCTTTGTTCAATTAGATAAATATAGGGTAAGGAATTAGGGTCATTGACACCACAGTCAGCAGAGTTTTTGATCGTAATGGCAATCAAAACTGACTTCCCCCAATTTTTTTTTTTTTTAAACAAAAAAAGTGCACAGATTGCAAATTTATAAAGTGTTTTAAGTACATTTATCCAAGTATATACAGAAAAAAATCCCACGAATCTCCTTGCACAGTATGTTCTATGATTACCTGTTTAACTCTATTATAACATTCAATTCAGGGAGCCGCATGTTGCAGTCATATTCTTGTTCTCTGCAAAACCCTGCTGAGCTCCAGAGAAGCAAGCAACACCTCTCGTATTAATTAAACGCTCCACGTCTGCTGCAGCACCATCATCATAACCTGCCAATCTTCCACTGACGAATGTCACAAAATACACATCAAGGTCTCTAAGAAACGACACCTGTTCGACTACAACAGAAACAATTGACCGTACTTCAAACTTACTCACCATTTGAAAGGTTCATCTCAATTCTTTTGGATGCCCGAACAGGAGCCAATTAAAACACGCGTCTGGCTGCATTTTGATTTAAAAGTAAGGCAGAAAAGTATATTGAAAGGGACAAAGTGGTGTGGCTAATGCGACGCCCCCTTTAATTTGCGCCCCCTCACTGAGCAAATATTCACGTTCCTTCCTCACACTTGGAAGTCCCGCTATTGTATACACAAAAAAGCCACTGTTAGCCCAACACGGAGCAGGTCAGGCAGTAGTGGGACTGGATTGTGACCTCTTGGCATGACATCTCAGTATATTATTAGAAAAGCCACACCTTCGTCTCACTCATAAAGACAACCTGTGTTTACACTTGCGTGGCAGTCGGGTTGTTTTTCACCCCTGTTCTTCGACATCATTTACTCGTAATGAGTAGTATCCTATCTACAAGAAATAATTGCTCACAAAGCTTTGGTGTTCGAAAGGCAAATGGATCCCATGGTATTAACAATTCAAAGACTACACTGTAAAAAAAAAAAAAAAAATCTGTTAGATTTACGGTAAAAAAAACCTGGCATCTGTGGTTGCAAGAAATTTACCATAAAAAACAAGGTAGCAACATTTTAGGTTTTACAGATTTAACTTAAATTTACACTAAAAAAAGCGCATTTCATTAAAGGGTTAGTTCACCCAAAAATCAAAATTCTGTCATTAATTACTCACCCTCATGTCGCTCCACACCTGTAAGACCTTCATTCATCTTCGGAACACAAATTAAGATATTTTTGAAAAAATCCGATGGCTCAGTGAGGCCTCCATTGACAGCAAGATAATTAACACTTTCAGATGCCCAGAAAGCTACTAAAGACATGTTTAAAACAGTTCATGTGACTACAGTGGTTTTAACCTTAATGTTATGAAGGGACGAGAATACTTTTTGTGCGCCAAAAACACAAAATAACGACTTTATTCAACAATATCTAGTGATGGCCGATTTCAAAACACTGCTTCATGAAGCTTCGAAGCTTTACTAATCTTTTGTTTCAAATCAGTGGTTTGGAGCGTGTATCAAACTACCAAAGTCATGTGATTTCAGTTAGCGAGGCTTCATTACATCATTTCGAAATTTCAATGCTTAACGTGACTTTGGCAGTTTGATACACGCTCTGAACCACTGATTCAAAACAAAAGATTCGTAAAGCTTCGAAGCTTCATGAAGCAGTGTTTTTAAAATCGCCCATCACTAGATGTTGTTGAATAAAGTCATTATTTTGTGTTTTTGGTGCACAAAAAGTATTTTCATCGCTTCATAACATTAAGGTTAAACCACTGTAGTCACATGAACTGTTTTAAATATGTCTTTAGTACCTTTCTGGGCGTTTGAAAGTGTTAATTATCTTGCTGTCAATGGAGGCCTCACTGAGCCATCGAATTTTATCAAAAATATCTTAATTTGTGATGATGAACGAAGGTCTTACGGGTGTGGAACGACATGAGGGTGAGTAATTAATGACAGAATTTTCATTTTTGGGTAAACACTTTAACTTATATAATGTTAATTTACCAACCTATTGTAATACTAATATCCGTTTTGCATTTTTGTAATACACAGACAACCACCATGACGAGAGAGTCACATGATGAACCAAAGCAGCTTTTCCACAAGCTGAGAAGGACAATACTAACATAAAGAAATCACACATTGTCATTCACACAAACACTAAACACCATCATGGTAACACATATGACATTTAAAAAATGCAATAAACATTAATTTAACGACATTAGAGTTATTTTAATGAAAATGCATAAAATGTGAAGTATCACAGAAGGAATACTGGGAATGTCAATTTACGGTTTTCACTGTAAATTATACAATGACATGTTCTTCTTCACTTCCTAAAACTGTAAATTTAACTTTTTTTTTTTTTTTTTTTTGCTACTTTTTGCTACGGAAACTTTTTGTTAACCAATTAACATTTAAAAAAACTTTTTTTTAACTTTTTGTTAACCAATTAACATTTATTGTGAACTTACATTAAATGTATAGTTAAATCTACGGAAACTTTTTGTTAACCAATTAACATTTTTTTTTACTATAGCATTTTTACAGTCTTTTACTGTTAAAATCACAATCATTTTTTTTACAGTGTATATTTTAAGAGGCAATAGAGGTTACTAATTACAAGTTTAAATTTGATCTCTTAAACAAGTGAGGCATTAAAATAATGCACTGACATCAAAAGGTAACCTCTTCATCAAAGTATTTAGCCAAACGTTTGATGGTTAAATGAACATCAATCTTATTACCGGGGGGCTTGGTCAAAAGACACTAGTTTGGTTTGGACAAGGATAAAAAGGGTGGCACTGATCTCGATGGACAGTTGATGGAGTGGACATATGTAAAACACACCAGAGATGATCCATCTGACCCTACCAGATGAACTGTGCTAAAACTCTTCTGTTCCTATTGATGACCCACTTGGTCGACAGCCAGACCTGAAGTACCCAAGGCCACGACCAGCCATCTGGTCAAAAGAAAAAGCACATGTTATACAACATGACAAATATTTCATCTCACAAACTCCGAATTAGTAGGATGATGAAAAGTTAGCCAGATCTTACCAGCCAATGCTCTTAAAAGAACATATATGTGGAACCTTCAAGACAACTATGGCAATGTTATGATGAGCCATGTCACATGGTGGATGCTAATTGTTATTTTTCAAGTCTAACAAGCATGCCACCCCCTCCTGCTGCTCAGAGAATGTTTTCAACTTTTGATCCTGACACCTGCGTCTGACTGGAATTCCACTCCAGCTCCATTTCTCTCTGATGTACCTCCAGGATCTAATGGATTGTAAAAAGTCTGGCAGGATGTAATCTACAAAACAGAGCATACTTTCTGTGTGAACTGTGGTGTGGAACACTTCTGCCCAAATCGAAATGTATAAAGGAGAGAAGTTGAAATGTCAGAGAGAAGACCAGTGCAGAAGAGAAATATGGAAAAAGAACAATACAGACAGGTTAGAATTCAAAAAGCTTCCTAAATATTAACCCATTTGACAGATTATCTTCCACTTTCCAGTTATGATAATCTAAATCTTTTCCCATAACTGGTATGTTTTTACAGTAGCATCAATTGTCTGACAATTTTTTGTCACACTTGCATACATTTAGACCAGAATCGACTGTAAAATGAAGGTAGATTTTAATTAAGTTGTTAGCCATTTAAATTCTGCTGCAAAGCCAATAATAATGTAGAAACTGTGACAACTCACCCCATATAATGTGACAAACGGACCACTGCTGAAACCTGCTGTACAGTTTCCTGTTTAGACTGGCGGTGGTGGCGAAAGGCTGTTGTGCTTGGCCTGGCAGTAAAAATATGCCTGGTGACTTCTCTGATTTGTAGAGCTGGATTAGTGTGGTTGACGGAGACATCGAGTGTTAGGGCGCTGGAAAGCGTCCCCAGGCCCAGCGCTGCTCATGGCATACTGGGTAACATTGAGACATGACAGGTTGTGTTTGGACGTTTGGACGGCCACAGCCATCAGGCAGCGTTATGCAGATTTCTGATGGGAACAGCGGAGACTGGCATTCCCCCAGGTGCCACGGAGCGCCTTCTTAATAATAGGAAGTGACAAGAAGCAGACGGCCCACATCTCTTTGCTTGCCATGCTGTTCAGGACAATGCCACTTAAACGGGTGGCTGCTAAATTGGGTGTAAGGGAAAAAAGAAACATCAGCCTTTTGTTGTCGCCGTCTTGAGCGAATCGGACAATAAATCAGACAGTTGTCGTAGGACCTACATTAACACTCCTGTTTGGGTGACAAGCTAGTTATTTAGAGAAGGCTGAGATGTGGTTTGCGAGGGCAGGATATGTCTCTGCTGGCACTAAAAGTGCAAATCAATCTGAAATGTCATATTTTTACTTGTCTATTAAATAGACACAAGAAAGGCATTTGGCTGGCATTCTAACAACACCTTCTTCACCATTTCAGTAAAATGGCAATAGAAATGGCCATCATTTTGCAAAGATAGGTTCTATTAAAGCAATAAGCCAAAGAGAACATGTTTCACAGAAATTTTACTACAGGATAAAGCCTTATCCATGGAAAAATCACTATAATGCATACACTGTAAAAAAAAAAATATTTTCATGATTTTTTATCAGAACATTTTTTCTTTTGTCAAATCAACTTAATAATTAATGAGACATAATATTTTGAGTTTCTGTTGATTAAACCAACTGCTTTCATTGTATTAACTCAATTTTTTTTAATTTCAATGAACTCAAAATTTTAAAGCAAATAGGTAACTTACTTTTTTTAATTTAAACCAACAATTCTTTTTACAGTGTGGCTTGTTTCTTCTACAAAACTGTGGCAACAATCACAATTGATGAAAAAACATTATTGATAGTTATCGGATTTTTTTTCCCATCAATGTAGCAACAGGGCATGTTGACATACAGTAGAATGTGCGGTCAAAGTTGTGTATTTTTTTGGAATTGTGCAATGGCTTCTAATGTGGTGCATCCAATCCTAATTCACTTGGTATTATCAAAATGGTTTACCACATTTGCTGGTCTGTTAAAGGGTTAGTTCACCCAAAAATGAAAATTCTGTCATCATTTACTCACCCTCATGTCATTCCACACCCATAATACTTTTGTTCATCTTCGTAATCTGAGCGTTTTTTGTCCCTCCATTGAAAGCTACGCAACTACCACTTTGATGCTTCAAAAAGTTCATAAAGAGATTGTAAAATTAATCCATATGAATTAAGAGGTTTAATCCAAATTTTCTGAAGAGACATAATCACTTTGCATGCTGAACAGATTTATTTAGGCTTTTATTCACATATAAACATTCATCAACTCACACGTCAGTTGTGGTAAACGGAAGCTCAAGCATGTTTGCTTGACGTGCGAGAACCAATGAGGTTTATTCTCGTGTGTTACGCAGCACGATTGAGCTTCCGCAAGAGGGTTGTTCTCGCGCGTCAAGCAGATTCGTTTGAGCTTCTGTTTAATGTTTGCTGATCAATGTTTATATGTGAATAAAAGCCTAAATTAAATCTGTTCATCATATAAAGCGATCATGTCTCTTCAGAAATTTTGGACTAATCCGCTCAATTCATATGGATTCGTTTTGCGATCTCTTTATGAACTTTGTTGAAGCGTCAAAGTGGTAGTTGTGTAGCTCTCAATGGAGGAACTGAAATCGCTCAGATTTAATTAAAAAATACCTTAATTAGTGTTCCGATGATGAACAAAAGGATTACGGGTTTTGAACAACATGAGGGTGAGTAATTAATGACAGAATTTTTATTTTTGGGCAAACTATCCATTTCTATCCCTGTGGCCAGTCTGCTTTCTGACCTTTGCATTTGAAAATTTATTACTTCACATAACAATAACAAAGAGAAAGATGGTATTATCAATTTCCAGATCTTTCCAGATTCCGCTTTCTGATATGGATGAACCGCTTTGTAAACCTTAGCAAGGTCCCCACTTAAAAAACACAATAGTCTCTCCCTTCTCACCGTTTAAGACAATATCGTTTTGTTTTGGGCCCTGCAGCTGGGGGTGAAATGACCAGTGAAATCCGACGGCTGGTGTGTTATTTCACACCCTGGGCGGCGACTGTATGTATTTATTTTCACACAATAGAGATGCAGCCAGGCTGGGCGCTCTTTCATTTTCGTCCACAGGGGAGTTCGCTCTCTGTGGAGCACAATTAGAAGCTCGTCACCGCTCCAGCCATCCTGTGCCTGTGAGGGAGCACTGCTCAGATGCCCCAGCCTCCGCAGGTCCTGACATTGATCCTATAGAGCAGCTCGTTGTGCATGGGAGCTTCAATTAAAACCCCACACCACAACTGCTTTACTCCTTTTTTTTATACACGTCTTGACACCAAGGAGGTGAATTACAGGCTATCATTCAAGATGTAAAAATAAAGATCCTGGTGTACTAGAACATAGGGAAAATATACCTTCTTCATTATTGTATTAAGTATGTTCACCAGTGAAAAATCTTTGGGGGACGGGACTTTGGAGATAAAGCTTCAGACTCCTGACATGAAAAATGTATCTACACTATGTTTTTTTTTTTTTTTTTCTCTTTTGATTTATTTTTGGTTGCAAAACTAAATAACAATTCTCAAAATGATGGATTCTTTTACAAAATTTACCTTCTACATATATTTCCAAATAGCAGCTGTATACTATGGAAGCAATTTTTGCCTTGGAGTGTTATATATAAATAAATAAAAATGTCATGACTAAAATGTAATTATGAAAAGAAAAAATTAAAATGAGAAATACAGTAAATCAATAATTGCAACTCCATCTTATAAGGTGACTTGATTTCTCATTTTGAACTTCATCTCACAATTGCCTAACAAAAATTTGGAAGAAATTGGCTCCCATAATATTGTAGGTAACAGTTCACGACAGAAAGTAATCTTTGTCTGACATAAAAAGTTCTTTTTTGGCATCCTTTTCTTGGTACTCTCTGTACATAAGCTCATTCGGGAGAGAGCAATCGAATAGGAATTTCCCACACGGCGACAGGGCTGCAGCATTCTGACAGGTGCCTGTTGGAATTGGACAATCTCAGGTTGCAGAGTGTTATTGTCTGTGAATTGTGTGTGGGTGTACTGGACATTACTGCAGGGCTTCATAACTCCAGACAACAAAAGGCTGTAGAACTGTATAAATCACATAAATTCTGTAAAGTTTCTTCCTCTGTCTTCTGAGGTCTTTTACAGAAACAACAAACGCCCCAAATATGTCAAAGTCATCTAAACATATTATACCGAACACAAATATATTTTCTCATAATTTCTGACTTCTGTTTACCTGACTTTTCTACGCACTAATCAAGAATTCAGTCCAGCAGCCATTAACATCTTCAACACAAAGTTCACTCTCAAAACAGCTTTGACATGCTGATGCAATGCAATAAAAATTTCCATACATCATTAGGTGGTGATATTCACAAAAAAGAAACCTGCTGTGATTGTCTATCTATCCTGGTGGGGACAAACCGGCAGGCTCACAATAACATGCAACTGCTTTAAACCATATTCCCAAGTGCAACAGCTCTGATCTCTTTAGACGTATGAAAATCAGCTCCTCAGTGAGCCTCATGTTCAGTGACATTTCACAGTATTGCTGGAGATACACCATGAACCCCAGTTGTAATAGCACCTACGTTGCAGAGGGTGAATCAATATGACAGGGCAGGCCAGGGTTATACTAAGAACATCTGTGTCAAACCTAACAATATCTCATGAAAAGGACACAAAATGGAATCTAACTTCAACAACAACAACATTAATAGGATTTTATCAGAGAAACTGCGGCCTAAGATATGAAAATTTACAAACTAATGCAAAGAATATTTTCCAGAATACCATATTATGGTATATTACACCTGTTAAAAAACAATTGCATATGTGTTTTAATTAAATTATATTTGAATTACATTTTAAACTAATGATCCTTATTGGAAGTAAGTACAAATCAATTGAAATCACTTTCAAGTAATTAACTACTCTTTTTCTGATATCAATGTTCAGTGAATTAAGATACAATATTAGAACTGGTTCTGAATATTAATTCAGAATACATTAAATCAACTAAATAAAATAATGGTCTTCTAAATTATGCACAAAAACAGTTGCACAAGCACCTCTCAGTTATGCCGCCCATCTCACTCCATTCAATCCCACCAGCATCCAAGCATCCCTGTGGCTAGTCTGCTTTCTGCCCATAACTCTTGCTCTACAACCTGGCTTCAACACAACCAGATCTCCTGCTCCATCTTCAAAGCACCAGACTAGACCACTTCACTGAACCAACTGATCTGTGATCCCAATGCGGGAACCAGGTTTCCTGGGGATCATGGGCTTGCACACAACACCCTGTCCCTGCCTGACTCACCTGGGTCATGAGAAGGGAGCAGCTGGGTTGAGGGTGTTCAGCAGGCCCTCTGCAGATGGATGGCTAGATGCGCAGTCTCGCTCATTAGTATTTTGGCACACCTGACAGGTCTGTGAATCCCTGCGAGGCAACTTAATCTTGCCTGCAATCAACAGCAAGCTTGATTTTGGGGTCTAAACACATATATCTGTGAGAGAAACTCAATAACTGTAACTGGCAAATAAAAACATTTCACAGGATTTTTATAAAGACACAACATCTACGACAATTTTGGGTATTTATTTCTAAATGGTCAAATCCTTTTCAAACTGTACTAAACAGAACACTTTGCATATACGTTAGAGTAACTTTTGAGTAACTACAAAAAATGTTCTAAGTGGTGTTTTGAGCAAACTGTTTCTTCTGAAGCTCAATAACTGTAATTTACTTCTAACCAAGCATGTTGAATTTCTTCTAGTTGAACATTGTGAAAGTCAAAGAGGAATATTTTGGGTTGAACCACTAGGAGACAATTGGCTAAAACCATATAATTTGACTGCAAAGGGAAAGGCACACAGCGTTTTTTGTATTACACTAGGAATTCAATTCGGAATTCAAATAAAACCACCATGTGTTGTAGCAGCAAAATGAACATCATCCAAATGTGCTCCTGTCCATAGAGGGGTGAAAAAAAGGTGGGAATGAGAGCATCTGTCTCTGCTAAAACACACACGCACAACCACACACACCAAGGCAGATTTCTCAGGAATAGTCATCAGTCTCTAGGTGGCAGTGTTGTTATGCCACCCGAAATATGGATGCTACAAAACCTCAGAAACTCTAGAGATCTATAGTCTCTTATTTAAAAATCAACGAAGCGCAAGGCAATGAAGTCTTTCATTGATCACAGACATCACACTTTTTTTCCCCGTCTTTCTCTCTCAAACCTTTTCTTCTTCTCCTGTCATGGCAAATATTCACCTTACCCAGTGAAGCAAATTGCTGACACCTTTTTAAGAAGTGACAACTGTGTATATTTCATGATAGCAAATTCCATTTTCATATCAAGCGAGACGAGAATACAATTTTCACTTCATTTAATCAAGGTGGAGACTTTTGTGGGTTATGGCACTTAAAGCTGTCAGAAGTTTAAGATGCACTATTGCTGTCAATCTCACACCCTGATACTTAATGAAGGAGTTCATTCAAAAACTTTCTAATTAGTGCAGAGATTGCGTCATTAAAATAAAGTACAGGGTTTTTAAAATATTAGTGTGTGTTCTGAGCTACAGTATATAGAATTCTACCATTTGATTAGTTGCTTTAGTTTGAATAGTACAAGGTGAAAAATAAATTAATACTGAAAATATAAAATTTCTGAAATGAAGGATTGGGAGTTCAAAACAAATGTTTTTTTTTTTTTAAGAATTCAATAAACCCAAAATTATTCAAACTATTCATAAGCAAAGTACTGCAACAAAGCTCTCAATTTCTAATGGTGTGAATGACCGTTGCGTAGACTGGGAGAGCTTGTATGGCCTCCACCATTCAGTCTGAGAACGCCTGTTCTTTCACATCACCAAGCTGCAGGCCTGTTTGTCTACAAACACTGACTAGCAACCCCCACAATGCTGTTCGGTCCTTCTACACCCCACCCCATAATGCACTAACTTGTACAAGCACTCACATATTTGGCCAGTCACATGTACGCGGCATCACTATTCTAAAGTTAATGTTAATTTGAGAGGACATACCCGTCAACCAGGTGTGGTAACTGAATTGAACTTCCCTTCTAAATGCATAATTATATTTCTAATGCTCACGTGTAAACACACAAGAAAGATAAGTGATAGAACTGACAGGAATGGGGTAGTGAACTTGAGGTGAAAGTCTGGTTTTGGAAGACAGCATGCAATGATGGTAATAGGAGAGTCTGAGGTATCATACTAGTAAAACAAAACAGTAGCGAAACGGAAAAAGTCAGAAAGAGTAGGTAGATAGAGAAGGCCACTACATACAACTACATAATTAAAACAAACAAAAAAAATACATACAAACATTTAAATTAAATTAGAAAGTACAAAGTTTTGCCATCAGAATATGTAAAAGTTTTCCAAACTTGGCTAACCCGCACTCTCAACCACCCACACGTGAAATTACCGAACTCATTTACAAATCAAATTACCTTTAGGCAAAAGAATATTAAAATCTCCGAATTGCTGTTTAGTTTAACAAGACGTCCATCTTAAGTTCTTCTGAACTTCGAGTGAACCTGGCCCTTCCCAGCACATGAGAAAGCTGATAACAGTTTAGACATGTCAGTCAATGGCAGGAATTCCAATAGACAGTTGAGGAATTCCTTTAGGTTGCACATTTGAAATTCATTTAGCTGCTTTCTATTTGTGTGAGAAGAAAATGTTAATAAACGGTGAGTGAGATTGCAGGTAGGCAAGAAAGAAGAAAAGACACCTGTCATACCAGTGAACCACATCCAAACTGACGTACTTCAATAAGGTTGTCAATCTAAAGTAAAACCGTGGCAACATCCCTCAGCCCACACCATCCACTTACCTGTCTCAAGTGTTCCTGGTGTCCCAAGAGACCCTCTTCAAAGGGCCTTCATGAACCCCTCACATAGGCCTCCAGTGAAAATACTGACCTCCTCAACTGTCCATTCAATACTGAGACATGCGATAAGAGAATCTTCTCACTCCCATACTCCATGCTTTCTGATTCATTTAACGTTGCAACACCTGACCTGTCAACAGAAAGAAGCTACACTAAGGAACCAACATCCAGCTCCTGCCCGAGTGTTGGCCACCATCAGGACTGTGTACGTATATATAGAGGGCCCCCCCAACGTCAGGACTCACAGGCACACCTGAATGGGCTCGAAGTGTGCCTAACTAGCTGCACACCGTGTCATGGTGTGCTCTGATTGCCTTATCTTCTCATTTATCACAGATGAATTGGAACCAGCCTTGCTGAAAGCTCCTTTCATTGTTGGGGAATGAAAAACTGTGTGAAGCCCGGTGTGCATCTGAACAAGGGGCCTTCTGTCAACCCCGAGTGGGTGAGGAAGAAAGGTGAGTGGAGAGAAAGAAAAGAGAGAGGTGGAGAAAGAGAGAAGGAGAGAGAGGTAATGAATAAATGTGAGTGAAAAGCAAGATTATGTCAGCCTCACAAGTTATTGAGATACCCCGAAAGGTAACAGTGAACCATGATGCTTAACAACGGTGCTTCACACTAACCAACCATAGGGTGAAGTGAGCATGTTTCCGCCAAGTTAGCGCCCTGCCAAGCTCATCTACAACAGCTTTTGGTCGGTGTTAAAATGAAAACAACAAATAAACAAAAAAATGAGGTGTGTGTTTCTCTCTACGGAAGACTTGCAGCACACATAAATCACACATACATTTAATTTGCAAGTTTTGACATGCAATGGCTGTATGCCTGACGCCAGCCTCTGCTGTAAATGAGATGCAATTTGTACCACTAACGTTACAGCACACAAGATGTGCATTACATTCAGTTGTTGAAAACTTGTTTAAAGAAGACCCTTCCCAAAACCCAATGTTTTTGACTCTCTACACCCCACGCACACCTTTAGTTGGTCCTACAGTATATGACAGCTAAGTGTAGACACTTCGCCTGGCTGTCAAGGCTTGCTCTGAACCTAAGGGGCCTGATTTAAACCCTTCTTCTTCTAAATATCGATGCCTCTCTGAATTTGGCTCACCACGGTACTGAGGAGAGTGACAAGTGCACCACTGATGAACTTTAAGCAAAATCTCTCACAGCTGCTTTGCTCTGCAGTGATCCCATTAAACTGACAGCGCTCACCTGAGGGGGTGGCCAACAAAGTCTTTACATGGCAAAGCCGCCATGGTGATTTTGCACCCTGGAACCTTAATGGGACATCTTCACCATGGCCATATGAAAAAAAAAACTGTTCAAAAGAGGCTGCCCCAGCTCTGAAGACAGGTACTTCCAAGATCTTGAGCGATGTTTTAATTGCCTGGGTAAGGTGCAACGCTAATATGAATGGTGGCAAGGCAATTGAGAGTTCCTCATCCTTTCCCTCCCCCTAAATCAATGCACACTTTTACAGAATAGCTTGTGAGTCATGGCTGCCCTTATATAAAGTGAGGTAGCTGTGCATTAGATATGCTGCCGGAATCTTCTGCTTGGGCGAGTGGACTGAGAACGATGTGAATTGTTAATGCCTTTCTGCCTCAGTTCACGCCTGCTGATTGATCAACTCGCAACTGTATCTACTCTTTCTTCCATGAAATCTGGTGTTAGTGTCTGTGTATGCGTGCATGGGGGAGACGAGGCAGAGAGGGTTCATCAGATTTCGGGTTAAATTGAGAGTGAAGGAGGTTTGCTGTGTAGATAGAGGGAAGGGGGGAAAGACATGTTGGGGCCCAGCCTCCAAGCAGCATGGGCCCTAAAGGAGGACATTCAGAGGCACTCCGCCGATCACACGCTCCCTGAACTCCAATGGGACCCAAATTGCATGGGATGTGTGGGTCTTTTCCCAACATATTTATATCCTTTACTTTTACAAATCCACTCAAACGCGCATGCTGCTGACTGGCAATAGGGTGGGTGACAGGCTGGGTGGAGGGTTAACAGAACAGTGCTGTAATACAAGAAGGCTTATTTGATTTTGGATGCACACAGCACAGGCTGCCTCATAAATAATGCATACTACTGTACAAACAGGGAGGTACGCGGTGACTTGTTGCTTTGTGTTTGATTCCGCCAAGATGGGATTATTCAGTAGAGACGGAAACAGTCCTGTGAAGCTACTTCATCTTTATAAGAATACAGAATTTGGTTCTGCTTTGTGTCAATAAAACAAGAGTGCTTTGACTTGTCTTCTTGGGAACCAAGTATGCCTGGAAAGAAAGGGAAAAATATTGAATTAGACTTAGGACCAAAGCAGGTGACAGTCAAAGTAGATTCAGAGGTGCTGAAGTGTGCGTATGCTCGCAAGTGTGGGTTTGGTAACCACAATCACACTTGGCTACAGCGTTGTTCTCCACAGTAAAGGTTAGTGACAGACTGGTCCCCAGTGCTCCAAGCAATCACTGAAAAGGTGTCAGAGAGGAGATCTTCTGCATATGAGTTACCACGGCTGGGGCTTGCCCTCATCAGAACACTTTGGTGAAATTAGCATTTAACACTGTTTAAAATTGAAACATATGTATTAATTTGCATATGCATAAGTAAGAATTTGTCAAAGAAGGAATTTGTTAAAGGAATATTACAGGTCATCTGAGCAAAATGTTATATGCTTGCCCAATGGATTTCCACTGTAACTGTCAACACATCTTTTGTTTTTCCAAATGGAGGTATATATATATATATATATATATATATATATATATTTTTTTTTTTTTTTGTGGTAATCAGTGGGATATAGACTAACTTTTATTAAGCCCAGAATATTCCTTTAAAGCATTATTGGAAGAAATCATTATCTCACCTAGATGCGCTGTTCTAAGAAAACGGGTCCAACGACGAAATTGTTAAGGGATAGCAAGACCTGCAATTACTGACATTGATTGTAAGAGACAATATAGTCTTTATATTCTAAGGTTTAATTCATTTTCTCACAATACATTGACCTTGAAATTATATCTTTACGAAACATGCACATAACGCCCTGTATGTACATTTTGTGATACACAACCTCTAGGAAGCTGCACCATGATTCATAGATCTTAGACTAATCTCTGTGTGATTAGACTGACATTTCTGACACAAAGAGGAATGACGGGTTGTCAGTCACTTCACGTTATTGCATGCCAAGTCACATTATAGTGGCTCTGAGGACCTGGCACCGGCGGGTGAAGCCCGTCATTCCCCTCAGCGGCATCCACTTACACTCCAGGTGCCAGCACCGAGAGGAAACAGGCTGCCCACACAGCCTGCCACCCTGCAGGGAAGAAATAGCAAGGGAGGCGAGCATGTTAGCATGTGGAAACTGTCTACCCTGTCTTCTCTTCTGCATTGCCTGTCACTACAGTATACCATATCACACAAACATACCTATCAAGACAAGGGCAGATCTGACTGGACCCTGCTGAGATCATCCAGATAGATACAATGCATAGATGAAGGCTAATATTGTCATGGTTATTTGAAACTTTCACAACATTTGTGGGAAAGTTGTGCATTGGTGTTCCATGCTATTAGCTAGAAGGTGTAAAACTGAAGCCAGTTTTAAGATCATTGCTCTAATGCCTTTAAAGCTCTAAGGTCTGTTTCACATTACACACGAATGCAGTGCTGAACTTAAAGGGTTAGTTCACCCAAAAATGAAAATTCTGTCATTAATTTCCCTCATGTCGTTCCAAACCCGCAAGACATTTGTTCAACTTCGGAACACAAATGAAGATTTTTTTTTTTTAATTAAACCTGAGAGCTTTCTGTCCCTCCATTGACAGCCTACGCAACTACCACTTTCAAGCCTAGTTAAGATAGTAAAGACATCATTAAAGTAATCCATGTGATTCTAGTGATTTAATCTCAATTTTATGAAGCGACGCAAGTGCTTTGTTTGCGCAAACAAGGTACTTGCGTTGCTTCATAAAACTGAGGTTAAACCACTGGAGTCACAAGGATTACTTTTATGTCTTTACTACCTTTCTGTGGCTTGAAAGTGGTAGTTGCGTAGGCTGTCAATGGAGGGACAGAAAGCTCTTAGATTTCATTAAAGAGATCTTCATTTGTGTTCTGAAGATGAACGAATGTCTTACGGGTTTGGAACAACATGAGGGTGATGACTCTTAGCTGAACTAACAAAAATGTTAAAAATGCACTTTAATTTCACCTATGATGTCGGCTTGGTGTAAGTTTCAGTTCTACCAATTAGCTGTAAATATGGTCCCCCTTGTTATGTAAATTATATTTTATGATGATTATTTTGTAATAAGTCTCAGTGACCCACTCTAAATTGTATAGTTTTATAGTTTATGACCATTATTACAACTGCTACTGGTCTGTTTCGCTCACACAGTAGTGGTTTGGAATGAGTTAGGAAACAGTTACCAGACAAACAGTTATCAGAGAATGACTGAAATATTGAGTTTTTATTGTAATATAACAATTGCTATATGTTTCAACTTTCCCAATGGAGATGCAGGTGACAGGCTAACATCAGCTGTAGTATCCCAGTCTTCTGAAAAGCCCTGCACTCCTTGTGACATTGAATTCAGTCTGTGCATTAGGGTATAAATAAACACTTCAATGATCTCTTGAAATTCATATAAGGTTGAAAGAGGGAATTACATATCACGAGAGCAGTGAAATAGCTAACCGTGTGCATCACATTCCATCAAACCATCACACAAGAATAAAAACAGTCTAGTCTTGCAGAAGGAATGTAGCATGCCACATAGCCTGGTTCAACAGAACAGCGTTGGAGGGGGATTTTCTGCTCAATTTTAAAGCATGCTGCTGGGGATTCTTCACAAAAGGTGTTTGGAGAAGCTCTCTGAGGGATTGCAGCAGAAAGGATCTGAAAATTGACTAGCGAAGGTTGGGAAAATGGTGTGAAAAAGTCAAACGCCAAGGCTCGCAAAATGAGCAAAATCTGTTCGGCACATTTTTAATACCTCTCTGCCAAGAATATAAAGCAATAGTCATGGTACAGAGGATTTCTTTTGGAAATAATTACTAGATTTATTTTCCATATATGAGGTTTAGCTTACAGGCCAATAGTTCAAAGTTGCAGTATATTGGTTTTCCAATCAGCTGGCAACCTCTCTGGACTACACTCAAAAAATGCTGGGTTAAAAACAACCCAATTTGGGATATTTGGCAACCCAGCACTGAGTCAAAATTGGACAAACGCAGCGTTGGGTTATTGGGGGGGAGGGGGGATATTGTTTCAAGTGTCAGTGAGATTGACTAGCCTCTAACCCAATGGCTGGGTTACACAAAAACTACCCAACCATGGAAAAAATAACCTAACAAAATGACCCAACAGGCTCAAACCGGCATTTGGGTAGAAAAACAACATAGCTTTTTTAGAGTGTAATAACATTTGGGTAATATAGGTAATAGTCAACAGACAAGACTGGCCCTCTGCCTGCACTGAATGGTCATCTCGCTCCTGTGTATCACAGGTATGGGGAGCAGGTTGCTTGGGCTGATAGAAACCATAAATCAGAGCTCCTGAAGGGAACAGATGCTGAGAGCATGTGGGAATAATTTCACAATTTAGCCATAATTAAAATTCACCTTAGCATGGCTCTGCCACTTATCAACTGATTATTTCCTTCTGATTCAATATCGGTCTTCTTACGGGGCTCCCGGCATCTGCCCTGCTGACCTTTCCTGCACTAGTTTGTTCAAGACATTTCACATGAACACATATTCCCACCTTTTAACATCACATGAACAGATGATCAACAACACAGTAGGGAGTTAAGCTGTGTATGTGTAATGACTCCTGATGTATCTCTCTATGGTTTGCCCTGTAATAACCAACGCACTGTGTTTCTAACCTCTTCTGAATGACCAGTTAGAATGAACAAATTTTTTGAACATTTATTCTCTCAAAGGCCAGCTTCTTTTAAACGCTTCAATACCATTCTGAAGCAGCACTGAAGCAACAGTTTTTTGTGTTCCTCAAAGCCTCAAGGCTCTTCAGAAATGCTCTACTGGTGATAAAGGGGGAAAAAACTGTAGCAATGCACCAATTTTTAAATTCTGGACGATTTTTTGTAATCCTGTAATTATTTTCATTTTATAGCCGATAACAAAACTTTTATCATTTAAATATCCAAATATCCAATATCATCGTAAATCCCTAAAAAAAAGGGGCTGATGATCTTTTTTTTTTTTTTTCAAATCCTTGTTTCAATCTAATCAATTACAGGAAATTCAGATTAAATTAATCAAATGAATCACATACTGCATCAATACTTGCTGAGAAAAGCCCCGGAATTCCAAAACATTACATTATTGCGGCTGAAAAAAACACTGAATAGACATTACAAAACATGGTTTTAGAAGACAACATATTGTGTTTGTTATATGTATACACTGTAATCCCTAACCCTCAAAATAATTCATTGGTTTGAGTAGGACAAACTTAAATTAAACAAATTAGTTCAGTCAAATTAACTTTTATGAGTATTTAGCACTTTCTTTTTCTTTCAAGTTCACAGAACTGATATATTTTAAGTAAACTGAACTGTTTCATTATTTTGAGTTTTATAAACTTATTTATTTTAATTTAGGTGAACTTAAGTTTAACTGAAATTGGGCTGGGATTTCTATTTCCCAGCATGCTTTGCCCATGGCACTCGAAAGGGAGAGTAAATGCTAAAATTTTGTTATGCTAATTCAGAAGAGTTTCTGTTAATGTAGGTTTTTGGAGAGTTACCATCATGGTGACAAGTGGTGCATGTGGCTTGGTTTGAGAGCAAGTATGTTAAATGCTTTATATTGCTGCACTCACTCAGCAAATGCCATATTCTATTGTTAACATGTTAGCAAATTAGCAAGTTAGCATTTTTTAATTAGCTTGTTGTAACAAGCTAAGTTTACACTAATGAAAATGTTTACATTGAGGTTACTTGATAATTTCAAGTTAAATGTATGAATTAGTGTACTCAAACATTTCAAGATAAGAACAATTAAAATGTACGAGTACAAAATTAAAATCTGCCAGTTCTGCTTACTTAAACTTTGAATTTCTTAACTTAAAAATTTTGAGGCAACTGATTGAGTAGCATTTCAGATTGTACTGGTTTGTACAGTGTTAAAATCGCATTAAATACACCTTGGAAGTTAAAAGACAAACCCCACATATAGTTTTATTTATCTATGTCTAAAGTGCATATGCTTCAACAAGACTTTTAATATGCATTATGTGTTATTGATGGCCTCAAGGCTGTATCTAATGACTTGGCATTGGTGTCTTGTGACAGACAGTGCCCTCAGACAGGCATTATGATCAGTCCATTAGCTGTGCCAGTCAGCCTGTCAGAGCTCAGAGACAAGGCTCCACAGAGACGAGAAACCCACACACACTCCTGCACATTCCTAAACAGCTTTTGCCCGACATGTCCCATGCAAAACAGGCCTCAGATCTTCACACTCATTTACTTATACAAACCTGCATACACTATTGATTTCCCTGCGTGCTAAATCCACTGCTATAGATATTAGGGTAATGAACACTACAGCTGTTCACTTACTTAACTGCAATATCATATAAAAAGCTAAAGTTCTCAGGTACTTACCAATGCCATTGTAGGAGTGTTATTTGCGGTGGTTACAGAGATAGCGAGTAGTATCTGACTGGTCATGTGATCTATGTTATGGCTGGTGGGGATAGTTGTAACAGTTTATTAAAAATGTTACAACCTACCCCTATGATGATTCCAATGAGTCCAATCACATCCTCTGCTGAGGCAATGTCACGTGAGTTTTTTGGTGTGTATTGAAGGATTTATTCAGTAAATGTGTTTCCATCGTAGTTTGTCTTCTTACCAGATCCGCCTCAATTGAACGCACAAGTTTTTTGTGCACGTTATTACAATTTATGTGCATCTTGATGTTTCCATCCAACATTTTTTATGTAATATGTCAAAATTCACACAAAAAATAGGTGGATCATGGAAACATAGCTAGTGACTGAACACTTATGTGACAGGAATACAGTACACTTACACGCACTCACACAAACATACGCGACAATTGTTTTGCACTATATTTAAAGTAAAACAAGAAAAAAAAAAAAATACAATATAGGCCTAATGTTTTTGGTCAGTTTATATTGTTCACATTGTTCAAAACTGTTTTTTTTTGTTCTTCAATGATGTTTATGCAAAAATTGCATAGTGTGTGTGGGTGTTATTTCAGCAGATTGCCTCTCAATGTTACATCATACCTAGTCTCAGCCTCGGACGTCACGCCCACGGACCGTTGGCTGAACGTCTGATGCATATGGCACACCTAACTGGAAACAGGATTTTCGAAGTCGTCATCTGGTTGGTTGAACTCTAAAGGATGTCTTGGAGACGTGTGTCGTGTTCTTTAACGGTCCACTTGGAAACAAATGCAATGAGCGCTAGGTAGGATCAACTAAACACTGGATTTTCAAAAGTATGTGAAGTTTGCAGCTCCACTGTTGCAGAAAACTTGCACAATGCTCTTGAATTAATAATTTATTAGATGCACGCTGGTCTGTTATTGTAGGGATATTGACTTTTCACACCCCTAAACATGACACAGAACAAAATGAACTGTGATTGGTTGTGTTACATGTCAGTCAAATGTCCTCTTGGGCGGTCCCTGGCCAATGAAAGCTATGATAGAGTCCAGACCTTCTGCCGTCAGTCTGAAGGTCTGGCTACACGAGATTATTCCATACCCAGCTAGTGTTAAGGCAGGAACACACCAAGCCGACGCTGACGAACTAGTGCCGACGAAAGCAGACTGCGGGGTCGGCTCACGTCAGCAGTGTCTGGGTCCAAAGTTGCCCTGAAACACCAAACCGACGCTCGACAGCCGATGGCCAAGTAGCATATCCATTCTGCACCTGCATAAGATGAAATGCCTTTCCGTACCAGCAGGTGGCAGTAGCTGAACAGCCAATCAGAACGATCAGATGGCCCAATGGACCGACGAGCTCCGACGGCGATTCAACATGTCGAATCTGCAGGAAAAAAGCTGACGAGGACCAACTTCAGCCGACGGTGCGGAACACACTGAGAAAACTTAGTCGGCCGACGAACAAAAACTGCCCGACAGCCGACAGTCGGCTTGGTGTGTTCCTGTCTTTACAACTCACCCCAGTAGTGAGGTAGGTTGTAACAACGGAACTCTTCGTATTTGACATTAACTTACATAATCTGTGATTGTGTAGTACATTTCCATGTGAGATTTCTTTACAGTAGCCAAATGTGGCTACCATGTATCAAAATGAGACATCTAGCACAAACAACCACTGCTCAAACAAAAACTATCCCCAGTCTCCCGTCTTCATTTTGTTATGTCTGAAACCAAATGCACTTTTAAGAAAATGAACCAAAGCCATTCAGTCAGTAGCCTATAAAAATGTCAAGAGTTCAGTATCTCTTTTGTATTTCATCTTTGTTTAATTACTACTAAAATAAGCTATTTATCAGCACCTTCTGTTTTAAAGAAAAAGGTCGTGAAAGTGAAGTGCATGCATGTGTGTTTTTAATCACGCCTCACTGGAGAGCTTCGCCTTTCTCTCACCGAACATGCATGTCGAACTGTGCGGGTGGGAACATTCCGTTTCCCCGTGCTTCATTTAACAACAACCCCGACTCGTCCTGAAGTACAGAAAATGACAGCGCAATTACACGCGAGCCCGTGCTTGACGCAAGGAGGAGTGTTAGCGCGCTACCTGTCTCCGCCTCAGTTTCCCGCGCTCCGTCGAGAGGAGTCAGCAATTAGACGGATGTAAACCTGTCCTCTTCCGCCCAAACATACTCGTGCCAGTCACACCTCCCAGTGTCAATCACAGCCCGTCACAACACATCAGCTCCGTGAGCAAACAGTGGAAAACGCGGACTGACAGCTCGGCCTTTTCTCACACCTCGCACCTGTGGCGGGCTCGCGTGCGTTTTCTTCCCACACGGTTCATGAGAAAGTATAGAAGTGTGTTTTTATTAGTGCGCTAAACAGAATGCGGGCGAACCAGCTTTGTTTTATAGAACAAGAAATACGGAGATATTTTTATTATGAAAATAATTAGGTCTGAAGGAGTATTTTTGAGAGTAGGCTACAGTGGCAAAAAGTTCCTAACTGTAAAAAAAAGAATAATGTCACAAAATAAATGCATAAATATAGTACATAAAGTAGGATAGAAAGGCAGAGAAGACCAGTTACCCCACTAATATGGGGTAAGTTGTCACATCATTGTTTTTTTACATCAAGTTTATAACATTTAAAACACGTTTGAAAACTTGCCCCTTGTCCTGAGAACACAGTACAAACTTTTGATTAAAATCTTTATACTTAATTATATAATTGATTCTTGATTTAATGTATGCCACTCTGGTTTGTAATGCTCTGTAATGATGATAATATTTTATTTTGTGATGTACTGTATTTATTATAATATTATTTTAAAAATCATTGTAAATTGCATCTCAGTTTGAAAACATAGCCTACTAATTGGACTTTTCACTCATAACTTTACTGAGAATTGCCCATGTGACATGTAGCACCGGTCTACCCAAGTTCTGAAACGACTATGAAGGCCAAAATTGAAATAGATCATTCACACAAGGCCTCTATTGGATTTCGTGTTAGACTAGTTCTAAACCCTGGTTATCAACACCTATACCGTTCCCAGTTTTCCCTTCTAAACCTCTGCGGAGTAGAGAGCTAAATCTGTGTGTTGGGTTCACCTCTCTGCACTGGGCCAGGCTTGGGCTCACCTAGCGTCTCCTCTCTCAGCAGACAGGCCCCATCTGCCACCTGCTCCGCCTCTCTGTCCCAGTGACAACTGTCGAGCAGGCACGCAAGATTGATTATCAGTCAAAGCCCATAGCGCTAGCAGCAGATTTCGCTAGGTAAAGCTTGCTGATCCAGCAAAGAGCCAGAGCGCAAAGTTACGCTGGGCCGTGCCAACCACGCTCTGTGTCGGGGCGCTCAGAGAACAGCCGTGCGTGTCGCCATGAAAGCCAGCCAAGGAAACACAGCTGCAGCACAGAAGTTCCGGCCCGTAAAACTTGGCACCCAGTAAAGGACTCATAAATAAACATGGCTGTAAGATGGCACCATTTTTTGGGCGTCTCCTGGGCCAGGATAAATAGCACATGATCTCTTGCACAACCCATTTGGAGAGGAACAACTCAATATAACAGGACTTGCATGGAGGAGAAAGTGAAAGAATGCATTATCTCATCAAAAGCTTGACTAATATGTTTTCTTCTTTATAGAATTAAAATGTAATATTTTTATAAAACAAATTAGAGCACATTTCAGTCTATAGCTATAGCAATAGGGCTGATTAGTCACACACACACACACACACACTAAATACATATAGCCTAGACCTACATAAATAATATTTACATAATATTTATAGAACCTTATCATTTACATATGGACATATATATGGTGCTGTCAAATATTGATTAATAATACCAAAGATTGCCCGTTTTATGTACCCAAAATGAATTATGTCTCATGTTTAACCACTATAAGAGCCAGCGGCAAATCCCTGAAGCACTGACTGAGATGAAGCTGTTCTCAGCAGGTACACGAGCACTGAATGGCCGCTGACGGCCTGGAGCTCGCATCTCCGAAAACATCTAAACAGATTGTAAAATGATTAAATATGAGTCACATATTTCAGGTCTAAACAACTACATTCTCGCCTAAAAACTCTTAAAACTACAGTTCGTGGTACAACAATTACGGTGGATTTGCTCAGCCACCATGACAGTCGCTTCAAGCGGAGTGATACAAATGGTGAAAAGGTAAGAGTGCTGTTATCAGCTATCAGCCAATCAGATTCGAGAACTAGAAAGAACTGTTGTATAAATAAATAAATAAATAAACGTATGTATATATATATATATATATATATATATATATATATATATACATACACAAACACACACACTGGTGTAGTCTACGTGATACGCAGGTATACGCCATATACCCACTAGGAAAGGTCAAGGATTTCCATATACCCGCTTAAAGTGCGAGGATGGTAACCATCAATAAATCCCAATAAGCTTTGTTGCTTTTGACATGAAACAAAGTCTCATATTTCAAATTCTGCCCATTTACTCCTGATTTTACAACGAAATAACAAAACATAAATTAAAAAAAAAAAACGCCCTGTGGCGTGACAGAATCGCTGTAGCGCCTCAGTTTAAGAGAAGCGCCAGCGTGAAGCGCACGCGAACTGATCCTCTCCTCCGTTTTAATACCAGTTACAGCGCGAAATAAACATGAATGAACATCTGAAGGTGTGTTTAAATATACAGTACAACTTACCAAAATCTGTATCATGTCTTGTGTAATCGCTCAATCAGTGTTTCAACCGCAGAAAGATGTTAATAAAACAGCTGGTAAACAATGTCACATAACGTCACATTTACCTCAGAACAAACATATTCAGTGACCATAAACTCATTATTCAGCAAGAAAAATGAACTCTATAGAGGAGCATTTAGCTAAATATATGCACCATATTACATATTAATTATAAATTTTAACGTTCTTCACTAGCCTATATAATGCATGTTTGAATAAATCCGTCAAGTTGACAGCCAACATTTAAATGTTTATATTTCAAAAATCGAATTGGAGTAGAAATAATTTTAAAGTTAGTAGGCCTATTCTAACTTTATTATTATAAAAATTTCCTTTAGTGTAATTTAAGTTTGTATACAAATCAGTTCATTTTAACCTTCAATATTAATGTAGTACCAATTTTATTTTATCTATTTATTCATTTATGTCTATTTTTATATTATTTTAAAACTATATATCTATAATATTTCACATTATTGTTTAATATTTATATATGCTTGTGCACGTCACCACATTATCACCACATAGAATGAAATGTGCTCCTAGTTTAGTTTAATGCCACAGATATTTTCTGTTTGGTATGTATATGTTAATAATAAAAAAGCTCCTCCCAGACACCAAATCTGTTGCATGTTTGAAAAAAAAAAAAAAAAGTGTCCACTTTCTCGATTCAAACTCAATTAAGTGAAAACGAGTTGGAGAGGAAAAGGATTATGTGGTTTCCACTTGCTCTTAATTGAACAGAAAACACCCTTTCTTTGGTAGAGTTTCTAAACAGTACGAATACTCCCAAATGTCTGTACTTTCTAAAGCTCTTTGACTGCTTTCCCCATGTGGTCGGCATTCCCATTGAAAAACAAATACGAGCGCAGAGTGCTTCTGGACTGAGCTTACCTCCTCCAGGAGAGCTCAGAGCATTGGGTCGGTTGGGCGGCCCACTGGTGGGGAATTCACCTCATGGATAATGACGGTTGGCAGGGGTGCTGCCTCGCTTGTGGCTCCCTGCCAAACTACTGTCGGTCAAAGCCCCTTTCGCGGGGGAAGCCATTGTGGTAGATTTGCATTAACCGGCGAGGCCTTGTGAGTACAGTGCGTGTCGTGCTGAGATATAACTCTTTAATCCGTCATCATTCACTTGAACTCCTTTCAGCGCTGCGTTCCGCCGCGGTACCTCTGTGTCATCTCAGGTGCGACACGCATCCACAACAACATTCATTATCCAGGACCACTTCCCTCCCTGAAAGTAAACCGTGTTTGATTTAACAGCCAGAATGAACCGAAGGGCCCCCCATGTAGACTGAGACGGCAACCCTAAAGCTTGGCAGCCATTCAAGGCCTTGAATTCCTCTCTCCTACCAGGATGTCACGGCCAAGACATAGAGACTGTATTTTCCTTTCTTCTCCTGGATCTTCTTTTCCCTTCCTTTCTTTCTCACGTCTCTGCCCGTACGCTGGTGGGGGCGCTCCGTTCAGACTGATTTAGGGGGCATCCGTGTCGACCGGGAACAATCGGTGAACCGAGGGACAAAGCTGCCCGCTCTACTTGAATTACAAGTGGTTGGTACTCATGGAGAAGAAAGGGTGTTTCAATGCACCCTTCAGGGGGCAGCGTAGAGCCTCACCTATGGAAATGATGAGTACAAGCACACATACACACACAAGGAACTCAAATACTTCCCTGATAGCCAATGGAGTGCTTTGCAAACAAACATGGGGATAATTTTCATACTAATGACCAGACGGGGAACCTAAGCCTTGAACTGCTGATTTGATTTGGTTTGTGTGTCACAGCTGAAGTAAATAAAAGGTTTTATGGTCTGTAAACATTTTACAGCAGGAAAATGGTACCGGCATAGAGGTGTTGCTGGTGTAACTGTTTCAAAAATGTCCACAAGGAATTCTGAGATTCAGACAACTCCCCGAAAGCACATTTTTAGCATTATCAGTTATCACTCATTTATTTGTTAACTATCAATGTCCCACTGTATTTATATGCAAGTTTGTACATGCCTCACTAAAGAATAAAAATAAAAATAAAATAAAATACGTTAATAGTATATATTTAAAAGAATTTATATTATTCTGTTATACTATTAATTTATATTAGATATTTTAATATCTATATATTAAATTATATTACAAATAAATTTCCTATATTTTAAAATAGAAAATCTGGGCCTGGTAAAAAATTTAGTTTTAATAAAAATAAAAGTCCCTGTAGTTGAATAAACACCCTTATTTGGTTATGCAATGAATTATTTTAGCTGTACATAGTTTTATGAGATATGCAGTCGAGGCTGTAGGCTATATGAAAATATGCTATATAATTATGAATCTGTAAAATGTTCAATACCAGCAATCATAAATTACTGTTTTAGTTTCACTGATATCTGATTTTATTTAATTTTGTTATTGATTTTTATTTTATTTTAGTTATTTTTTGTGTTTTTGTCACTTTTAATTTATTACTTTAGTTTTAGTTGTTTTAGTAAGTTTAAGTTTTCCATATTTAATGTCAGTTCATGTTTACTTTATTTCAAGAAATGAAAATCTTTTTAATGGTTTTAGTTAACAATAATAAACTGGGTTTGAACGTCAAATTAGTCAACTTTCTGATAATACTGGGTGATAGCATATTCAGTACATTGCTTGTATCCTTATCTTTAATTAAGACTGTTTGACCTCAATAGGATCAATAGTGTAAGCTCCATTTTCAACCTGCTATTACAAAGAAAAGACTGGCCTTCATCTCATTTAATTAGGGCCTTGGCATTGCAAGAGTCCAGCTACCCACGCACTCTCTGGTGAAGATGAATATGTTCAGAGTGTGCAGGGTTGGGGGTGAGGCCGTGAGGGTCACAGTGATCCACACCTGATGACTCCTTCCTGTTTAGCCCCTACACTCTTAACTCTTTCCCCGACACTGACGGAATTCGTCATTTTTACGGAAATCCATGTTCACTGTTATATGGTAGGGGGCGCTATTACGCATCTTTTGAAATAATACAAAATCTCTGGATCAAAACACAGGTGAAGAAGAAGCAGAAATAAGCGATTGAAGCGTTGCTTACGCCCAGCTAATGCGATTATCAAATGTTAAACAGCATATGCCTAATTTTACTGAATGAAATGTTGAACCCGCAAAGAGGTAATGACTGTACAAGTTTTAGGGGTGTTAATGAAAGCTATGGATCTACTCGATCTTTGTTTTGATCATCATTCTGAATCTGATCCGGACGTACTCTTTGGCTGTCCGAAAACACATAGGTATTTATTTTGAATAAGTAATTACTTAATGACCACTGAAAAAGTATGTTCTAAATAGAATGTAATTTGGACGTACTACATCAGCCATGTTGTCTTTGTCATATGACATACAGCGTCAGTTGCATAGCTTCACTGCTATTCACATATCCTCTCCCGTGGCCTCATGGGATAGTAAAGTGTCCATCGTATGCACACCTCAGAATCTCGCCGGAAGTAATAGGTCTTCCGGGTACTATGCGATTTCGGAAGCAACCACTGACTTTTTAAAAAAAAATTTATTTATAACATTTACATTCAAGTGTTGATTAAAAAGGAATACATGGTTAAAAAGGTTTTTTTTTTTTTTTTATAAAGGCAGAGGTATGGAAGCTTGTTTCTGGCTGGCAACTTTTTAAGGAAACGCTGGCAGGAAAGGAGTTAACAATAAAGATGCCACAGAAGAACCATTTTTGGTTCTCCAAAGAACCTTTAAGTGAACAGTTCTTAAAATAACAACTTTTTTTCTGAGTGTAAAGAACATTTTAATACACTATAAGGCTATAAAGAACACTATAGAGAACCTTTTGTGCAATGGAAAGGTTCTATTAAAAGGTTCTTCTTTATTTTGAGCATTTAACAACTTTTTGAGGTAACCTACAGCTTCTTTGGCCCAGAGTTTTAAAAAATAAATCTCTGGAGTTATGGACACAGCAGGAACAGCCAGTTTCCTAGAGCCAAATTTCAGGGTGAAATTCAACTCAGGGTCAGTGAACAAACTGATCACTCATAATCTCTGGCTTCAACATCAACTAGCTGAAATTATTTGTCTTTTATGAAATTTCATTTCATGGTTTGCAAAATACGAACCATTTAAAACTGTTCTGCTCTTAGCATGAAGCTCAACCACAATCTAATAGACTTCTACAGTAGGTGAAGTCTATAATACCTGTTAGCATTGCTAGGATCGGTGTTGGGGAAAGTTACGTGGTTTAAAAGTTACGTGTTACAATATTGCGTTACTCTCTAGAAAAGTAACTAATTGCATTATTTAGTTACTTTTTATGGAAAGTAATGCATTATGTTACTTTTGCGTTACTTTTCTCACCTGGGCTATAGGCTTGCTTGTTTGTTTTTTTAATAACAACAACAACAACAACAACAAAAAAGTTATATTTTTGGCTAATGTAAAGGGCCTTTTTTTCACACCAAAAATGAAATGAGTAAGCCTCAGGCTGAAGGAAATGCAAATTCACGTCTATATAGTAGAGGGTGCCGCTCACACAAATCTTTCAGCTGTGCTGCCATTCTGGATTGTAGAAGAAAGTTCAAAACTGTGTTCAAAATCGCCCCCTATACCCTCATTCACTATTCCTTACATTACTCCACTAATATAGTCCACTTGAAGGAGTGAATGAAAACGAGTGAGTGAATTCAGACACTGTGTGCGCCGGAAGGGCTGCTGCTTTTGCATAGTTTGTGCTTGTTGTTTATTAATCATTTGAAACTTAGAAAAAACCCAATAGGATTTTCCCATAGGCTTTTGGATTATTGTAAGGTGACCAGATTTCTGAAATGGAAACTGGGGACATTTCCTATTTGAGTGGTCAATAGTAACCACTGTAAAAGCAGTTCAAAACATATGCCTAATATAACATTAGTATGACTTTACAAAAGCACATCACATTACAAAAATAAAACAACATAAATATAAGAAGATAAATATAAAATGGCATTTAACAAATATTTTTTAACATTATTGAATTTAATATTTTAATTTTCACAAGCTGTTTTTAGCTAATGTATACAGGAATTACAACTGTTTTAACTTTTAACTATTTTTATTTAGCATTTTAGACTAATTTTAAGCACAAAGTACGTGTATTTTATTTTATTTTTTATTTATTCATATCTGAGTGTAGGCCTACCTTCATCACGCTGTTAAGACGTGTGTGTGGAAATTGATGCGTTGTGACTGCGGAACTTTTGTGGACGTTTAAAATTGTGCAAAACAATCTCGCATCCTGTTGAGGCCCTGTTATAAAACATACAATCAGTATTACTTTAATTTAACATGAATAGTTAGTATGTTACTACCTTGAAACCGATAACGACGTTTATTTTGATATTTGACGATAATGGCGCTTTGCTCTGGTCCAGATCCAGATTCAGATCACGTTCCTCATGAAGTAGCGGCGCGCGCGCGACCAAGTGTAGCTGCACAGCCCCCTCTGTTGGAGAACATGATCACTACACAATTTCTCCAGCAGGCTGCTGTATGCTGGTCGGTCTTTTTGCAATGTACAGGTGCTGGTCATATAATTAGAATATCGTAAAAAAGTTCATTTTTTTATTGTAAATTATTTTAAAAAATGAAACTTTCATATATTCTAGATTCCCTACATGTAAAGTAAAACATTTCAAAAGGTTTTTTTTTTTAATTTGTTGATTAGAGCGTACAGCTAATGAAAGTCCAAAATCCAGTATCTCAAAATATTAGAATATTTACATTTGAGTTTCATTAAATGACCATCCCTACAGTATAAATTCCGGGTATCTTTTGTTCTTTGAAACCACACTAATGGGGAAGACTGCTGACTTGGCAATGGTCCAGGAGACAATCATTGACACCCTCCACAAAGAGAGTAAGTCACAGAAGGTCATTACTGAATGGGGTGGCTGTTTACAGAGTGATGTATCAAAGCATATTAAATGCAAAGTTGACTGGAAGGAAGAAATTGGGTAGGCAAAGGTGCACAAGCAACAGGGATGACCGCAAGCTTGAGAATACTGTCAAGTAAAGCTGATTCAAACACTTGGGAGAGCTTCACAATGAGTAGAATGAAGCCGGAGTCAGCGCATCAAGAGTCACCACACTCAGACATCTTCAGGAAAAGGACTACCAAGCCACTTCTGAAACAGAAACAATGTCAGAAGCATCTTACCTGGGCTAAGGAGAAAAAGAACTGGACAGTGAACAGTGGTCGAAAGTCCTCTTTTCAGATAAAAGAAAATTTTGCATTTCATGTTGAAATCATGGTCCCAGAGTCTGAAGGAAGACTGGAGAGGCACAGAATCCAAGCTGCTTGAAGTCTAGTGTGAAGTTTCTGAAGTCAATAATGATTTGGGGGGGCCGTGACGTCTGCTGGTGTTGGTCCATTGTGTTTTATCAAGTGCAAAGTCAATGCAGCCATCTTCCAGGAGATTTTGGAGCACTTTATGCTTCCATCTGCTGACAAGCTTTATGGAGATGCTGATTTCCTTTTCCAGCAGGACTTTAGCACCTGCCCACAGTGCAAAAACCACTTCCAAGTGGTTTGCTGACCATGATATTACTGTGCTTTATTGGCCAGCCAATATGCCTGACCTGAATCTATGGGATATTTTCAAGAGAAAGATGAGAAACAGTCGATCCAACAATATACAGATGATCTGAAGGCTCAATAGTGCCTCAGCAGTGCCACAGGCTGATCACTTCCATGCCACACTTCACTGATGCAGTAATTTGTGCTAGGAGCAAGTCATTTGCTGTAATATGTCCTGCCGATCAAGTATTGAGTGCACAAAAGAACATACTTTAAAGAACTTGAACTTTTCTGTTTTGCAAATCCATTTTTTGATTGATCTTAGGAAATATTCTAATATTTTGAAATACTGGATTTTGGACTTTCATGAGCTGTACGCTCTAATCATCAAAATTAAAAAAAAAAACTTTTGAAATGTTTTACTTTACATGTAGGGAATCTAGAATATATGAAAGTTTCATTTTTTAAAATAATTTATAATAAAAAAATGAACTTTTTGATGATATTCTAATTATATGACCAGCACCTGTATATGTGGGTTGTTTTGAACGAGCTATAAAACGGGGACAGAACACCAAAAACTGGGACTGTCCCCGGAAAACGGGGACGTCTGGTCACCCTAGATTATCGCAAAAAACAAGCTCTGTGATCAACAAAAGTTTATGATACTTCCACGTTTTGTCCATCAATATAAATTTCACAGATGAACAACTTTTATGAATTTTGAAGCCTAAATGCAGTCGCCAGAAGTAAAAAGCTAAAGGTAGGCTATAAACGAACTACACAACGGTCACGCGACTTCAACGACACCACCACTGAGCTAAGCTTCCGACATCTCTCTTAGTTTTTAGCTAAGAACATTTTAAAAACATCATCAAATTTGAGTTATACTAGGTTATAAATGCACAATTATAAGCATAACGAGGCTGTAAAAGCAGACTGAGCTGGCGTGACAGCCTCTGTAGTCCCATTTGGCCCCTTGTTAGCAGCCGCCTTTTTCAAGATACGTAACAGCTTAGAAAAATCACATTTAACCAAAATCTTATTCAAAAAAATCCATTGACTTCGGGCTAAAATGCTAACGCGTTTGAGCATTTAGGCATACAAAATTATGCCATACCTGCACCACTCTATGTCCACTCTGGTTTCTGACACCACTACAAATGACTGTCCCCTCAAATAGTGCTCTATTTAAGGGTATAGGGGCGATTTTGGACACATAACACTCTTACTTCAACAATAAAAACAAAACAAAATAAAACAAATGTGATGTTTAGCTAAGGTCGTTTTTGCTTATTCATATGGTTGAATTGGATCATCAAAGGTAAGCAGCAAAGACATTGGTTAATAAAGTGAAATTAAATACATAAAGTATATTGTATTATTTCATTATTGTAGTTTGCGTTTCACTGTTTTAATTAATTTTGAGGAATACTGAATGTTTTTGTGCAAGTGAGATGAGTAAATGCTCACATTTAGTCTAGAACTACAATAACCGTCATGTTTACACAGCACACAGCTTACTCCCAATTTCTTTCAACATGGGGACAGTCAGTAAATGGGAAAACAAAGTAACTTGTGTTATTTATTTGAAAAAGTAGCTCAGATATTTTGTTGTAAATTTAAAAGTAATGCATTACTTAGTTACTTGAAAAAAAGTAATCTGATTACATAACTTGCATTACTTGTAATGTCTTACCCCCAACACTGCTTAGATTATGTTTTTACTACAGAAGTTCATGAAGAACTGCCTTATTAAACTAAGGATAATCAGGTTTAATTTATGAATGACCTTAGGAACTCAAAGAGATGCATTTGCTCGTTTGATTATCGAGTGCTTCAAGGATTTATGCATCACACACAATACACAAGAACAAAGCTGAAACTAATCAGAATGCCATTTGCTAATTACTTTGTTTAATTCCTCCCAACTTCTAAATCAGTAATTAGCACAAATAATTATATGTTAGAACTGTTGCACAATGTCATGGTAAAGTTTGTTCTGTTTGCTTTTCAGTTCCAGTAATTAAAGTAATATTTGAGTGCCGTTAGATGTACGCCAGTCAGAAGCTTTTCTCATTAACACCTACAGAGTCTGTAAATAACAGCAGCAGTCGAAAAGTATTAAAGACACTATACAGCAGACAGTGTTTGACATATAAAATGTCTTTATAATTCTGTTAAAATGTTTTCTAAGTGACATCCTCCATATATTGAAAATATAAAAATTGCCTTTATGTTTATAGAATGGGAAGCAACAAATTAGTATAACCTAATGATTCTGTAATAAACCCTAGTATTTTCTCTACAACTTTTAAGACAGCACAACTTTTCCTGCCCTCGAAGTGTCGAAGTAGAATTACAAAAACGAATTACATGCATCAGTAAAACAAGAAAACAAACAGCTGTTATTGTGCCTTATTCATCTGAAATGTCAAACAAAAAAATCTGTACATTTCATCATGGAATTATTAATTGCTTCATAATAAACCTAAATTGAGTAAACATGCCTCGACAAACAATCTGTTTTGTCTGTTACATGTGGCATCTTTCACAGTGCTCATTAAAGACTTTGTTAATTAGCAGCTGGAGACAGTGGCTGAGGTGTGCACAGTGTGATTTTTTTTTCTTCTTCTTTCTTTCTTTTTCTGCCCTCTGTAGACTATGACACTCATGATATTTTAGATAATTCCCAGCACAATTAACAAACATCCACCAACTTTTCTCGCAACCCTTGTCACAATCACACATATGCTACGAGATGGAAGTGTTTTTTGTAATTTTGTCAAAGTAAAATATCACTATTTTATGACATCCTGTTATAATATAATGCTTCCATTTTTATTATTATTATTATTTTTTAGCTCAGTGCTGTATTTAAACAAGTTTTAAAAGATGTGCTTTAGGATTTTTCCAGGTAGCCTAAATAAAGTATCATTAGAATTCTACAATAAGGTTTCATTTAACATTATTAACTACATTAGTTAACATTAACAATGAAAAATACTTATAAAGCATTTCTTAATCTTAGTTAATGTTAATTCCAGCATTTACTAATACATTATTAAACCCAGAAGTTGCATTATAGTTAATGTTAGTTAATTACCGAATTTATTTAGCGAAGTAACTGTAAAAATACATCCATATTTATATCTGCATGTCCTGTCATCTGTTCCACCCATATCAAATAATACCGCAAATCAACGAATCTGTCTTATACCTAAAATCCCAATAAAATGTGAATTAGAACCATTCTAGAATCAATTTTTGTTATTCATTAAATTGTTCAAACTAAAAAGTAAAAAAGGGTCTAATTTAAATAAATTAGCAGCTGTCGCAAGCTGTAACTAAAACGCTGGTTTGCCTCCAGGCAGCTCGTCTCTGTTTCCATAGATGCAGCAGCGTGCCCGCTCTGGTGTTTCTCTCTAAAGCATCCGTGTAGAAACGTTAGCTCGAGGAGTTCCGCCATCTTCGAGAGCAGTGAAAAGCTCAAACATAGACATCAAATTGTCCAACTACAAACATAAGTGCGAATTATTTGTCGTGTTACCCAATTTGGATAGTTCAAAACACTGTCTGATTATAAAAGATGATTTTATCAAATCATACATGTTTCTGTCAGGGCGTTAAAGAGCGAGACAAACCCTCACACGGGAAGCAGCATGGACGGGAACGGGCAACGCTAATGACAGCTGTATAGAAACGGAGAAAACATCTTCAAATTAGGTTAGGAAGCGCGACAGTTCCCTTATACGATACTATCCTACAATATATATATGTATATCTTACTTTTTATCGCTTTGCATGCTTTTTCGGTAGTATGTGATGTGCTGTACATGCTGTCAACTGTCTGCTGAAGACAGACTATATTAAACCTATTTACTATTAACTAATCATTACTTTTAAAGAGTAATATGGTCAGTATGAATGTGAGCATGTTATAAATTAAAAGTTAGAAAATCGTCCTGTTGTTTTGAACAAATAATTCATGCTTTCCTCTGTATTTATGTATGTATTCTGCAGAATTATGGCAAATACCCCTGGTCTACATAAAGACTGGTACTCGATTCTGGGTGCCTGTCCAACAGATGACATACAAGAGCTGAAACAGAAGTATCAGAAACTCATCCTCATGGTAGGTGCTCAGCAAATGTTCCCATACATCAGTGGTTCTCAACCAGGGGGCTGGTCCCACTAAAATAATTTCAACTAAGTTGCATTAAAATTATCAGAAATTGCTGAAAATCAAGCCAATCAAGCCCTTTAAATTGTACTCCGAACAGGTTCAAACTGTCCCCGCCTCGAATTGTTTTTTCTTGCTTAATTCCCATAGTGCCTGGTCACTGAGAGATCATATGAAATAATAATTTATAACAAAAATATACATTTTATATATATATATATATATATATATATATATAGGGACCAAATATCTACATTATGGTCAGGATATATATTACATATACAGTCATACACATAAATAGACACAAACACTTTTTATTTTTGTGTACGGGTGATTGACGAATAAGGTTTTTAAAAGTGTAAAAAACATAATGGAGATATAATTAATTTTGAAGTTTTATTAAGTGTTAACAATGAGATTATATGGTTTTTATAATCAATTAACACTGCTTTTGTCATTTTTCGCAAGATGGACAAAATTTGTCACCAGAAAAGTCAAAATTTCGGTTTTACTGAATGACACTTTTGGTTATTCCGAATGACGATATTTTCAAACAATGCTAACAGGCTGATATCTAGCTAGCTAGCTAGCAAAAGAACAATCAAACTTTTTATATTTAGTACAAGTTTTTAAAATATTACATTTTCTATGTTTTATAGCGGTTGTACCGAATGACCTGATGTTTCGGGACATGCGTATGAGCAATTGAAAACATGAATTTTTCAAATAGTTAAAAGAGAGTTAGTTACTTTGCTTCATGACCATGTGGTCCTTTGCAGGTGTCTGAATGATGTCACATGATATTGACCACATGACTTGATCCAAAATGGTCCCTTTATATTGGTTACTCCGAATGACATCAATGAAATTAATTTTTCCGGACATTCTTTCTCATAACAAAGCAATGACTAATACACATAAGTTTAATACCATTTTAATAAATCTTGATAAATGACGTTATAAAATCATGCCAGAATAAAAAAATATATACATTTATTACATTTTAAGATATTTTAATAACAAATGAAATGACTGTATTGGCCTTTGGACAGTTAAACCGAATGACCTTTTGACACTTCAAAATCTTTAAAATACCTTTATGTGTAGGAAAATATAATTAAAACCTTTTGGATTCGATAAATAAGATCTTGTTGTACTACCTTACATACTTCGAATGTCATATCTTTGTTTTTTATTATTACTAAGGCCTTTGGACAAAAAAAATGACCCATCACGTCATTGACCCATACTCATGTGTATCAAATATTTACATTATGGTCAGAAGTGTGCAGACTAACAAACAGTTCCTGAAACTTCTGAAGTCACAAAATTAATTACAGTATGTATATATATATATATATATATATATATATATTACTGATACTCTTAGTTTTGAATATTGTGTTGGAAAACAGTGGGCCTTGGAGTCAATTAAATGTTATTTAATACACAATAAATGCTGTATGTTATGCAGTGCATGTCTACTGAGCTCAAACTGATCAAATTGATACCGAGATAAAGATTATGCTTGATTCTTCCATCAAAGTTTCCTCCAAGGGCAAATTGTTCTTGCTAAATACGAGCTTTGAAAACATATGCACAATTAATCAATGGCATCAGTATTTCTCATTAATACACATTGCAGGTGGATTTATCCCAGTCAAGTTATACTTAAGCTGATTTGTTTAATCCCAAACCCATTTTAATTACAGCAATCTCATAACACCAGTCGATCAATCAGGATGTGTGCCGTGCAATTTGTAGAAGCAGTTTGAAGACTCAAATATGCCTTATGCAATATACAGCAGGAGAGTGATTGGAAATGAAATTGATAACTTTTTAGCCAGTCATAGTCAAATGAATCAGCATCTTGTGATAGAAATGACATCACATATTGGTTTCTTCATATTATAGCTAGACAGTTGGGCAGGAGTCAGTTTACTGATTCAGAATTCAGCATTGCCATTGTAACCTCAGGCTTAAAGCAATCTATACTGCTGTAATACCAGGATTACTGTTTGCAGTCACTCAGTGTCCTGCCTCATTTTCATTCTGAGATCCGCCTGACAGTAGGTGGCAGTAGTGTGATGGTAGTAGCCTTTGTGCCCCAGTCTCTCTCCTCCCTCTCCATTGAAGCAGAAAGCGGCTGCAGGCAGCACACCAGAGCCCAGCGGAGGATGTGGCAGTGCTCCCTTCGCAGCCTCTGAGAGATGATGATGTATTGTTAGAGCTGGCGAGTGCTCCAAATTGCCCAGCCCTTTATATTGTGTTCCTGCTCTCCAAGCTCCATTAGCCCCAGTAAATGAATATTTTACAATGCGTGCAAAGAGACAGCAATTAAAGCGTGTAACTCCAGAGGGGCAGGAGGACGGGCTGCTCTAACAGAGCTCCAGCCTCTCGTTGTGTTATGTATTTATGACAAGTACCTGAGCTAGCAGTACAGACTGGAAATTGTAGAGTGACACTATAGTAAATGTGTGATAACCACATTAGTGTTTGCAACATTGAGGCTGAATACATCTTAAGAAGACTTCGGAAATAGTAAGCATTAACATTATATACATTATATGCTTACAAGTGTAGTAAGCATTAACATTCCAATGCTAAATCATCTTCATTTGTATAGCGCTTTTTACAATACAGATTGTTTCAAAGCAGCTTCACAGTGATAACAGGAAAATGAATGAACAGAGATTATTTTGGCTTTACAGCAGCTCTAGGAAAAAGTTGTTATCGAGCTAAAGTAAGTTTTTCATTGAATCACTTCCATTGTAAATCGCATTCGCTAAGGTAACTTATATATTTGAGTCATGTGACATAATCTGATTTTTATTTTTAAAAGATGGGCCCAGATTCTGAAAGAATTATATACAGCATTGGGATTTAATTTTGTGTATATATAACATATTTTAACATCACTACAGTTCAAAAAATTGGGATCAGTAAGAATTTTTGGTAACACTTTATTTTAATGTGTCCTTGTTACACATTACATGTATTTACTATAGTAATAACCATACATTAGGTATAATTACATGCAACTAACCCTAAACCAAACCCTAATCCTACCCTAACCCTAAAGTAAGTACATGTACTTAATTAATATTACTCAGTACTTATATGTGTAATTACACAGTTATAGGGACACATTAAAATAAAGTTTAACCAAATTTTTTTTCAACAAAGCTGCATGAAATCGATCAAAAGTGACAGTAAAGATATTTATAATGTAACATTTTTATTTTAAATAAATGCTGTTCTTTTTAACTTTATGTTCATTAAAGAATCCTGAAAAATAAACAAATTATAATGGTTTCCACAATATTAAGCAAACTGTTCAACATTCATAAGAAAAGTTTTTTGACTACCAACTCAGCATATTAAAATTGTTTCTGAAGGGTCCTGATCTTTCAAAAATATCTTACTGACCCCAAGCTGTTGAACAGTAGTCTTTGTATGTAATCTAAATAAAAAATGAAGTAATATAATATTAAAGGGAAAGTTCTGTCATCATTTACTCATCCTTATGTTGTTACAAACCTTTATGAGTTTTGTTAAAAGAAGATATTTTGAAGAATGATGGTAACCAGACAGTTGACGGTAGCCATTGACTTCCATAGTATTTTTTTTTTTCCTACTATGGAAGTCAATGGCTACCGTCGACTGTTTCAAAATATCTTCTTTTGTGTTAAGCAGAAGAAAGAAATTCATACTGGTTTGGACCAACTTGAGGGTGAGTAAATGTTAATTTTTGGGTGAGCTATCCCTTTAAATAATAAAGCAAATAATAATCATGAATAATACAATGAGGGACATTTTTTAAAGATCTAAAGATTTCTTAAAGCCTAAGCTTCTACCAATTAAAAATATATTCATACATTTTTACTTTTTAAAAAATCTTGAATTTTTAAATTCAGCCCAGCGTATCTTCATCTTTCCATCAGACACTCAATCAAACGCTCTGTTACGACAGACCTGAAACAGTTCACAGGGACTGTCTATTTGACAAAAGTCTACCCAGGGAGATGTTTGTGGAGCAGCGGTATGTGCTTGCCAGGGCTAAGCTGCACTTCACACCTGTGGTCCTGACTCCTCAAGCTCACCTACAAAGAGTAGAGCGAAGCAAAACCCTATCTCCGATTCCGCCACTGGGGAGAGAGTCTAATTCTCTAGCAGAATCTGGCATCCTGCTGGAGGTAACTGAGAAATTGTGCTGCCAAGCTTGCTCAACTATTCTCAGGGTTCAGGAAAGGAGCTGTTTTTCCTTTTCTGTGCTGGCTGAGAATAGATGTTGGACATATTACTTCGGGAAAGGTGATGGTTCAGCTTGCCACACCTCTGTTATTTAAACCAATGTTTTTGCACATGCATATTCATTGCCATTATGGGTACTAAAATACACCCCAAAACGCGTCATAATGTAGATTGATTTATGTGAGTTTCCGTGTTGAGAACATTCATTAAAATCCCATCTTCAAACAGACAACTTTAAGCATCATGTAGTTTGTTGAAGCACAAGGTTTAGTTTTATATTTTAGAGATATTAGGTTAACACCTGGTGCATTATATTTCCAGTGTTATTCTATCTAGATGGCTTCGCTGTTTTAAAGTTTCACTTACAGCTCAAGTTTTCACTTTAGCTATTTAGCTTTGGTCATTCTCTGATCCTCTGATCTGAAGCATCCTAAACACAAATCGATTTAATCCTCTTAGCTGGTATCCTGTGCAGTTCCTAATCTTAATGTCTTTTTTACTCTGGTACTTTTAATTAAACTGAGATTTGAGTGGAGAAGGATGCTTTTCTTGCATTTTACCAACTTGAAATTCTTCTCAGATTGTAATGACGGCGTGTGAAAGCGCTAGTGCTGGATTGAATGCACTGCCAAAAGCCTTCCGTCAATTGGATGGCTGCAATGAATGATTTACGTCAGTATATTTAAGGATCTTTCAGTTAAAGTTCATTGGCCCCTCTTTTTCATATTTTAGAGTGGGCTGCGAGGCGGCAGAGCGCTGTGTCCTCTTTCACCCGATCTGTAAAAATGCCAAGAAATGGTTAATGATTCTCTCAATCAGGAAGTTAATTTTTGGCTTGTTGCTGAAGTTGCTTTTCTGTTCCTCTTCTCATCGCATTCTGACCGCCCATTAACAAAGTGAAAACAACAACAAAAACACAAACAGAGAAGGGGACAGGGAGGGGAGGGATGAACGGGAAACAACGGAGAACGGGCACCCTTAAATTTTAATTAGTTTTAAACGTAATTGCTTGAAATGATTAGTTGAATTCAGTCTTCCTGTTACTTAAAATTAAAAATATAATCGCTGTGGACAGTAATTGGCTTGCCCCAGATTGTCGGTTATTGTAGCCCAGTGTCACCCCATGCATCATTACCCGACTTTGGCGGCGATGCAGCTTCTGAACTATAGTGACCATACAAAAACACAAACACACACACATGCTATGCTGTGCTCGCCTGTGCCAGAGCATAATCAGAGTTTGGTTGAATGCCTGCTCGAAAGGATCTAAGTTGTTTTCCGTTTGCCCCTTTCAACCTTGCTCTTCTCCAGTGGGCGAATGAAGTGCCCCACGGCTCAGCCGACCCTCGACCCCCTCTAATCGATAGCCACAGCCCACGATCCGTAGATTCCTCAAGGAAAATGACTCTGTACTGTAAGGATCCATCCAGGCTGGAAGGGACTGACAAAATAACCCCTAAAGCTCACTTTAGGCTGCATTAGACTTCTGGGTAAAAAATGTTTATTTTGGTGAAGCTGTGAGACGGTGAGAACTGTCATATTTTAGGACACATAGTGGGGATTGCATTAGTGTATTTGGCTGGAGGAAGGAGGCGGCCTTTGCCCTTCTAACTGTCTACTCGGTCTAGTCTTGTCATTGAAAAGACATATCTGTCCTAACTGATATATATTTTGCACATTGTCCGTTTTTGTGTCCATGGTCTGCCTTCTCTGGTAAATTGTCCAAAAGCACAGCAAGTCCATCAGCAAATTCCCCATGAACTTTTTCGTCAAGACTCGTCATCTTGTTTACATTTTTATTATTATTCTACCTTTTGTATCTCCAATCGTATTGACAGTTTCTGTTGTGATTTAGTTGCATAAAAAATGTTTTTGTCCAAATGTAATAGTTTCAATCTAGCATGACTGTCATTGGATATCTTTTTTGTGAGTCTCATCACTGCATTTTGATTGGCAGTTTCACCCGGACAAGCAGAGGCCGGACTTATCAGAAGGGGAGGCGGAGCAGCACCTGCAGAGATTCATTGACATCGACCAGGCTTGGAAAATCTTGAGTAATGAGGAGAGCAGGAAGGAGTACAACCTCCAGCTACGGGGTACGTTCCTTCCTGTCTATCCTCTTGTGCACTTTCAGTCTCATCCTTCTAAGTACTGAAACTTTACTACAGTGGATTTGGAGGAATTGTGTTTAGATGGGCTACGCTGTATTGAATTTCGTAAATGCTTTTGCCAAGCGACCACACTTGTGATTTTTGGGGACCAAAATATCATAGAGACATGAAGTGGGTTTTATTTGTTAATTAATCACCTTGCAACACCCTAGTAACCGCCCGGAATACTTTGGAATTTTCAGTTTCATTCAGTATTCATACAGTTTTTGGAAGAATTCTGTTTGGATGCAGTGGGCTTCATTGTATTGAATTTTGTAAATAATCAATGATGATAAAATGGGCAATAATATTTAGACTAAAGGTATGGTCACAATTAACATAGTTCAGGCAAATTTCACGGGCGAAATCCAGTCATTTCAATAGGAATCTGCGTGATTGGGAGTTTTGTGAATGGCAAAAAAACCTTGCCCACGCAGATTTCGCTTGTTCAGTTTGGTTGAGTGAAATCGCCATGCTGAACAACAGAAGGCTGCTTGGTTTGAAAGTGAATTCTGTGTGAGCGGTGCTTCATACATTGCTACATTATGGTCAATGTAGCTTTTTTGCTCTCAAAATTTTGTAGAAATTTCGTTAATGACACCGCTCCTTAAAAGTGAAGAAGGGATCATATTTAGGGACCTGAATATCATAGAGACATGGAATGGACACTTTTGACTCAATAAATAGTAGGGCTGCCCTCGATTTTAAAGATTTTTCTAGTCGACTAATAGTCGTTCATTTAAGCGATACGTCGACTAATCACACGTGTATATTAATAAGCCATATAAATCCTAATAATGAGCCTTAAATTGCCTATATATAATACATAGCCTAATCAGCGCTCAACGCACCCATAAAGCTTAAGTCGTATGAAGAAGAATGTCGTAAAAAAAAACTGCAAGGGGAAACATTTTAATAAGGCAACATTTTAAAAACACTAATGCAATGTCTAAACATTTTAATAATTTATTGGTAATGTTTTCTGTGTTTTCGTGTAAGTCGACGATGCTGAATCTCCACAGTAGTAGTCTCGCCTATATGCATGTTTCACACAGATTACATAATCTGAGAATATTTGTTTTCCACTTGAATTGGTTGACAATCACTTGACATTTCAAGCTTTCTATAGATACATTTCTCATGTCTGTGAGGCAAGTATACACTGAGTTTTGGTTTATTTTTTTGATGTGCTCAAGTCACAGAGACCGAGGCGGCAGAAAGCACATCTTGTATGTTTTCTTTATTTTACAAAGGCATAACGTTTTCTTGTTATTGCGAGTTTACACAAATAAAAGTACTACAGTTTTTACAGTTTTGAATGATGTATTACTCTTATCTATATGACCAAAAATGATTGAGTATTTTAAGTTCTTTCTGCTGTTATCCAGAAAAAATGCAAGTGATCACGCCAGCGCTTCCATGTCTTGCAGTATAAGCCCGCTATACTTCAGCTTCCACACGCCGCAACACTTGGTTATGCACCTAATAATAGTGCACATTTATCTAGGTTAATGTTAGGTTAAAAGTAAAGTTGCTACTATTTACATGTTTCAAATGGTGAGCCATATTTGAGGTCAGTGGATGATAGGCGAACGTTTGGATTTCTTGCCAGACTTACTGTACTTACTACAAGGACCCTCTGTTAACGATCTGTCCCTCATTGACTACTTGACTTCGACACGTTTTTTTTTTTTCTTTGCGACAAACCAACTAATAAAATTTTTGGTCGACTAAGCCTCTTCTAGTCGACTAACGATTAGTCGGATATTAGGGGTCAGCCCTAATAAATAGTCTCACAGCAATGCCTTAGCAACTATCCAGAACAGTCTAGCACTGATGAGTGCAACTCATGTTTACTCTGGAAAAATAACATAAAAATTCATCATTTCCGTTCATCTTTGATAATTTATTAAGAGCATAAAGCAGATTTGTCACTAGCCCTTTGGCAAACTAAAATTGTCTGAAATATTTAAAATACCAAAAGAAGGAATGAGAACCGAGTTGTTGTCTTTGGTCTGGACAGATGCTTCCTTACAGAAGAGCGTAGCGAGAATTGTGGGTACTAGAGGAGGAGGGAAATAAAGAGAGAGAGCGAGAGAGAATGTAGGTCAGGTCTGTCACACATGGCCAGTTCTTACATGAAGTGATAGTCTGCTTCTCTCCTCTCTCGCCTAAGGAACAAGCTCCCCCTAGCCCTCCATTAGGACCTTCAATAAGTGTACATCCAGGGTCCTGTGCGCCATTAACTGGGGAGCTGTGGCATCGCCTTTGGGGGGGAACACTTTGCACAGCTACTTGCTAACGTAGATCGCCACAGCCACAGAATTGACATTTAGAGAGCGTCCACAGAAAAGCCAGGCCTCGTCTAGGCTGCACAGGCAGGAGTGATGGAGTTGACCGCCTCATTTAGATGCAGTGACTTTATTTCTGATATCAGACACACTTTTTTTTTTTTTCATTTGCAAGTATTAAATTACTTTTTTTTTTGTTTGTTTCAAAACAAATTATTCTTTAGATATGATGATAATTATATTAAATGTCTCTTACTGTGTGTATTTTGGCATAAAATTAATGTAAAGCAGATATTTCAAACTATGCGACCCTCGCACAAACAAGTTTGTTATTTCCTATATAGTAGAAGTGCACGATTCTGGATAAATTGAGAATCACATTTTTTGTTTCAAGATAGCGATCACGATTCTAAACAGACAACTAAACAAACAACATGTAATTTGCTAGAGGTGTGACAGAATGTTAATTGCCACAGTTTATTTAAAATTAAATAGAATTATTTTTAAAAAATCTGTTTGAATGAATGATTCAATGACTCACTCACTGCATTGACTGATGATATATAATTGTACATACTCATTTCCTCTATTTCTATACATTTTTTTTCTTTACCATCTTCTAATGCTCACTTAATCTTTTAAACACTAATAATTTGATAACACTGTTAAATGTAATTTTTAGAAAATGTTAAATATTATAATGTTGTGATGTCTAAATTAACCTGTAGCATTTAAAATGATTAATTTTATATTATTTTTAGACAATATAGTATTGAATTTTAAGTGACTTTATTGGTCATCATCGCTCATAACATGAAAATAATTATTGATGTGTCGGTATTGGTACAAAAATTTTACACAGGTCATAGAACGTAAACTGTGCAGTTCATATTTTAGTCTAATGGATGTAAAAATATTCTCAACTCTCAATTTAAGTCTATATGGTCCGTTTTAATTAAGTTTGAGATTGATTCTGGCCAGCTGAAAGGATACACTAATCCCTATCCAACTTAAGTAGCCTGCCCTGCAGTCATTAACTGAACACCGAAATGTGTGTCAATATTGACCAGACAACGTTTGATGTCAAATAGTGTGGCCTCTATGTAAAAGGCCACATCTAATTAGGTTTATCTTTAGCGGTTGCAAAATATATATATATAGTATTTATAAATATTCATGCACTCTACTTGCCAGCAATGTATTCAGCCTTGAATATTCATGAACAGGGTCTTATTCGTAAGATATAAGGAGAGATAGCACTTTACATGTGGTTACTGTCATAGGACTAAGTCTTTATACCTCTCATCAGTTTATGCATCTCTGATTTAATGACTGAGATGAAATGCATCAGCCCTAGCTGTACGTTCGTAACTGGAGGTTATTCTAGGGTACTCTGTATAGTATGAGGTAATTAATTGAGTTGTTGTGTTGCGTAACTGAAATCTTCCATTCAGTTTCCGACTTACGACAGCCCATTTCAAATTGATTCCAATCAGTTTTGCTTTCTGCTAAATGTTATACCCAAATAGAATCTGTATTCTTGAGGTGAATGGAGACACATCGGACTACTAATGTCAAAGATAGAGCTTGTTTCATTGTCTCATCAAGTTCTTTTTTTGTACTTGTAGGGTATGAATGATAAAAAATTAGTCGCTAGAACTGAAATGGCACCTACTTAGGACATTCCTTTAAACTAATTAAAAGAAAGCTTGATAAAATGTTGCATTCAAACCTGTTAATTGCCAATATCTCAGACAGGCTGTTAGAAAGGGACAAGAACCGTTACTTGTAAGTGTCACGTCTTTGGATTTCTTAATTCATTAGGAAGCGAAGAGATCTAATTTCATTCTCGGCCTCTTGACAATTAATTGTCATATTGCACTTTTCACACACAGTTTTAGTTTCAAATTCACTTATTAGCAGCCTTTGAAGAAGAGCCTTGTGAGATGCACAGCATTCCCTGCTTTAATATTCAATGAATATTTTAAGACAACTCATTTGTGTGTATTCATAGCAGCAGTAGGAGACATGAAGGCTTCGCTAGGACACTCTAAATGACCTCAGATGACTTCGCAGCTTCCCTTTTTCTAAATCTCTTATAAGTGGAACAGCGGCCCAGCAATCCTCCGTGATTATTGCTTAAATATTTCAACAAGCAAGGATTGCTCTGGAAACTTTTTGCAGATGCTTTGACTCTTCTTTCACACTTTCCTGTGAAAGCTCAAAGGTTCAGGATGTGGCTAATTTTTTTGACAAAAATTCAATGTGGTATCTATAACACAACTTTCAGAGAACATTAATATATATGACCGCTTCACCCAACGGTTCTGTGTATCACTACATAACACCCTTAGCAACCACTCTTAGCAATGTAAACTTGTGTTCTCAATTGATATTGTTCATTGAAGCTTACTGTATTATGTAGAAGAGTATTGTGAGAAAGAGATCAAGTGAGCGAGTTTATTACCTGCATGCAGATTTAGCATTTTCCTTCAGGTCAGTACTATGTTCATAATAAAAAATCTGTTTAAATGTCCAATGTATTATCAATGTATGTCCTTTTAACAGTTAAGGGGTTTTCCCGTGACTGACAGTGCTAGTCAAAGCATTTGTCAGTTGCGTCTTGTTCCGTGTTCACAACAATTCAGTCTTTTCAATGTAAAAGTCTTCGCTACTGACTGACACACTCATAAAGACGGTCTTTGCCACCATCTAATGGCGTAATAATGTAACTTCTTTTGCTGTTTACGGTCAGGGACTATTTTTTTCCGGCGGAAGGAAGGCTTTAGTGAAAGTTTACTTCATGAAAGTTGCATTGATACATATTTCTGGCTTTAATATTTGTGTTGTGTGGTAACCATTTTATAAAAGCAATAAGGTACTTGAAGCTAGTGCTGTATGGTGCATAAGTCACGGCTGAAGGGGTTGCTAACAACGCCCTTCAGCCGTGACTTATTTACTATACAGCACAGCCTCTCGTACCTTATTGCTTATATAATATATATATATATATATATATATATATATATCAGTATATATAGTATAAGCCATAATGTATTGCATTCCCCAGTGTTATTGTAAAATGCAATACTAAAAGGACTTCTTAACTGGTCCTTGAGGAAATACTGGTTTGTTCATGATAGAAAGAGGGCATATTGTCTCATTTCTTGCTTCATCCTGGATTGATCATCAATTTGACTTCATCTTCATATTACGTTTCTCTCTGCAGCACATGAACTGAAACAGAGCTGGCCAGTGGACGCTCATATAACACTAGACGACATGAACTGGGATTGTGGTTAGTTGGTACCCTGTTCTCAAGCTATTTACTGGTTATGTTTTAGTCTGGGTTACAATTATAAAGCATTTCTTCTGTTTCAGACACTGAGTGTTATACGTACGGCTGCCGCTGTGGAGGAGAATTCATCTTAGAGAAGGACGACGCACAAGAAATGGAAACAGTTGTGTGCTGCAGTTCCTGTTCGCTCAGCATTGAAGTTAAGAAGGTTACATGACACGTTTGGATACTTCAGACTAGTTTCGTATAGGACTGTTATTTAACACGTTACTAAAATGGGACTTATTCTATGGACACATAGTAGATTTTAACCTGAAGTCAACCTCATTCAGAACTGAGCCTGGCACCTATGAGGAATTATTTGTTTTGTTTTAGGAACTGTCCAAATTTTTCATCGGATGGATTCAAATTTCACAGTATACACTAAACATTTTCTAAAATTAAATATTTATTAATGAATTCAAAAGACATTTCTTTCTCCGCATAAACCCTCAAAGTGACCACATTGTGTAAACCTTCACATTATCCTTTTTTTTTTCTTTCTTGTGGAAGGGTGCAGCATATTTCATTTCATTGTACCTTTTAGCAAGTGCATCACCAAATAACTGTTTCCAGAACTGGGTCACACTAGACTCTCACTGTCTCAGAAAGCCCTTGGTTGTTTCCTTTGAGCTAGACATGCTCTTTTACAGACCAGACGTTTACGAAAAAAGAAAAAAAAAACATGCTGTTTGTTCCCCAGCCCCCTCCTTTCACTCCCCTGTGTTTGCGAGGACCAGGCGGCTCAGTAACCTCTTAGCTCTTGTTAACTTTGTTTGCATGTAAATAAATGCAGTTTTTTCCTCCTCCAACAATGAAGTCACAAACTGCCTCCACACATCACTGGTCGAAAAAGGCCCTCCAGTTAATGATGAGCTTTTCTTTTTTTCTTTCGAGCCTTATTGTTCTCCGGTCCACTCAATTTTGGGGGGGATCCGCAAGTTGTGGCATTGGAATAGGGTCATGGCTTTATTAAACTTCAAACAGTCATTAGGCTGTTTGCTAGAAATCTGTCGTCCCACAGTAGAAACAGCTTGATCGGGGCAAAACCACGCTTTTCATCAATGTCCTGAGGCCTGAACCGAGGCTAGACCTGCCAGTGGACCGGCAATGGACCGAACTGTAATCGACTGTGACATCAATTACGGATAATCTCATCACTTTTGGAGAGTGGGCTTGTCAAATCTCTAATTAAGTCCTCAGTTCCCCCTATATGTGCAGACAGGATCAACAACACATTATAGTGCAATGATGGACATCGTCATTCTATTTTTGAAGGGATCTAACTTTTAACCTTGCGTGCACTTGTGGGTCTGGTCAGGCATTTGGGCAGCTTTGTTTCTTTGAGTGATTGTCCCTTTATGACTGTAAATATAAAAGAATCATAATAATTAATAAAAATTTGAACGGTAAAGATGTGTTTTTTTTTTTAATGTTCTAGTCACTACTTGAGTTTTTTTATGTTTTATTATTTCAGCGTTCATAAAAATAGATTTCAAGTCAGATTTGAGTTTGAAAACTAAAAAAAACTATGTAGTTTTATTTTTTTAATACATTTTTAAATGTATATTTTATTGGCTATTGCAGTTACTTTTTCTGCTAAATGTTTGAAAAAATATTTAAAATATTATTGAAAATGATTTGTCGACACCTCACCAGGACAATGGGTGCAATAGGAGTATATTTTAGTTTTAGGTACTGACTTGTATTTCTGGGGGTAAATGACATCATAACTATTTAAGTGGAACCTTGACTCTCTGTTGTTTGGTGACTGTTCTCACGTTATTTTCCCTGTTGACATCTGTGTGAACGGTAACCCAAAACCTTTGTCTAACTAAGCAAGACTTTCACTGATCCCGGTTCTTGTTCGCAGGTAGCTTTGAAAAGAGTTGCCTTTAATGCAAAGCCTGAACTCCATGGACCAGGAAGATAGGACCCTTTTCTTTGAATGAACTTTCATTACCTTTTTTGCTCTCATGGTTTCTCATTTAATGCAGACGGTTGGACAAAAGAGGAAACCTCCCTCCCTCTTTTAACTCATCTCAGCTCAAAACTTTAAAATAGCTTCTGTATTTTGGACAAGGTTGCGTATTTGCCTCTCAAAGTGCCCAGTCAAATTTTCAGAGGGACCAACAGGTGGGAAACCTTGAGGAATATGGCGAAGAACATGTTTTTTTTTTCTTTCATAAATGTTTATAATATCTCAAGCCATTATCCTTATAAATTTTCAGAATTTATATTGATATGATGACCTGGCCCTTAAATAAGTTCAACCTCAAACACATGCCACTGTTCATACAGAAGTTAACATGTTTGCCTGCTCAAACAAACCCTAGCAATGTTTTGAAATTGGCACAGTGTTTAGTCTCTTTGGGAAGTCAATTAAAGGGTTAGTTCACCCAAAAATTCTGTCATTAATTACTCACCCTCATGTCGTTCCACACCCGTAAGACCTTCGTTCATCTTCGGAACACAAATTAAGATATTTTTGATGAAATCCGATGGCTCAGTGAGGCCTCCATTGACAGCAAGATAATTAACACTTTCAAATGCCCAGAAAGGTGCTAAAGTCATATTTAAAACAGTTCATGTGACTACAGTGGTTCAACCTTAATGTTATTAAGCGAAGAGAATACTTTTTGTGCACCAAAAAACCAAAATAACAGCTTTATTAAACAATATCTAGTGATGGGCGATTTCAAAACACTGCTTCATTAAGCTTTGAAGCTTTACGAGTCTTGTTTCGAATCAGTGGTTCAGAGCCTGTATCAAACTGCCAGAGTCACATGAACCATTGAAACACTTATGACGTAACAAAGCCTCGTTTACTGAAATCCCATGACTTTGGCAGTTTGATACACGCTCCAAACCACTGATTCGAAACAAAAGATTCGTAAAGCTTCGAAGCTTCATGAAGCAGTGTGTTGAAATCGCCCATCACTAGATATTGTTGAATAAAGTTGTTTTTTTGGCACATAAAAAGTATTCTCGTCACTTCATAACATTAATGCTGAACCACTGTAGTCACATGAACTATTTTAAATACGTCTTTAGTAGCTTTCTGGGCATTGAAAGTGTTAATTGTCTTGCTGTCAATGGAGGCTTCACTGACCCATCGGATTTTATCAAAAATATCTTAATTTGTGTTCAGAAGATGAACGAAGGTCTTACTGGTGTGGAACGACATGAGGGTGAGTAATTAATGACTCACCCAAATTATTTTTGGGTGAACTAACCCTTTAAACTGGAATAGGAGATATTATATTTGCGTTTAAAATTACACACTTCACCTTTAGGTTGTGTCATTTTGGCTCTATTTTTGATTGATGACTCTAGTAAATATGTTTGCAGGAAGCTGATGGCTCCATGCTTGTGTTGTGGTTGTCTGGTTTGTTTATGACTGAGAGTCTTTCAGAGAGCCAGAGGTTTACTGCCTATCCCATCATCCTATCCATTCAATTGGCAATAATGCTAACAGCTCTCATGCAATGCTAGAACTGTGTGGTTGTGTGTGTGTGTGTGTGTGTGTGTGTGTGTGTGTGTGTGTGTGTGTGTGAGAGAGAGAGAGAGAGATACAGAGGGATATAGTTCTATTAAGCCAAAATATAGCCTTTCAAAACACCTATGAATCATTATAAGTAAGTTTTATTCTGCCCTAACATGATTCCTTGTTTTTTGCTGTAATATGTAGACCTGAGCTATACTATCTGCTTGAAATATGAATTGGTGTGTTTGAATCATGACTGTTTTCTTTTAAAGTCTATTTACACATTTGTTGTGAAAGCAGTTGCCAAGGGGAGTCACAATGCTACAGCGTCCCCAATGTGCTCATAGACTGAGCAAGTGACAGCACTGGTGCACCCATGAAGCCACCGGGCCCTCAGGTGCCCCCACCCACCGACGCAAGCCCGGACATGTCAGGACCTGGTTTTAAAAATAACTACTCCTTGTTAATCAAGCAAACCCGCCCCCAACCACTATGCCAAAACACACACTGTCCTCCCTTGCTGATAATTATGTCAACCTGCTCGTCACACACCTTCATTTACCTGTTTTTTAATGTTAGCATGTCATACAGGATGGCAGACAGATGCTTTCTGTCTTTAGCCATATAGACTGAAAAGGCACAGCGGTAATGTCTCAAAGGAGGCGGACTTGCTAATAAACGACTGCAAGTTGAATTTGAAATGCAACAAGGAACCGCTTGGCCACGCACCGCTTGCTTGGAGATGCAACTTCATTGTTTGCCAATCTCTTAATTGGTTATTGGCCTTATAACTCTATTGAGGGAAACCCACTAATTTGGAGTGAGAGGCAGTGGGTGGTAATTGCAGACACTGTAGCTGTAGATGTGTCATTTCGAAGTGTCCACCACACCTGAGCTGCCTGTTTTGCTCCCCGCCCTTCTCTTTTAGGAAGTGAACATCATTCTACAACTTCCGGTTCTAAGAAACCCATCATGTGGTATTGATTTCAAGTGGAACGGGAATGCCTGCATGTTTTAGGCCGTGGCTGGAATAATGAGCTCTGCCTTTTATTCCCATCGCCTACCGCTCCTGGTGATGGAATTAGCTTGAAGCAAGCAGAGCGGAAATCACTCTCGGCTTTATGAATGACATCCCAGAGGTGGGAACGGATTAGTCTTCTCCCTCTCTCCCTCGGTCTGTGTGTCTGTCTGTCTCTCTCTTGCTGCCTCTCTTCTCTTTACAGCACCAGGTGGCTTTTTTTCCGGGCACAAAGGTGTTTCGCTTAATCCCATTACGCCAGTGCTAAGTCTCACCAACATCAAAATTACCCCCACCACCACTACCCTCCATATCTCTTTGCTTCTCCCACCCCCAGTTCGCTTTCCATCCGCTCCCTTTCCGAGTGACTGAAGGTGGTTTCACCTGAAAGGAGGGATAGATCTGCAGGGCAGCTGCTGTTTTAGCAGTTGTTGTTACCATTGCTGACTCACAGCGATTGCCAATCCTGATCCAATTTCGCCATGCTGGTGGCCCCTTATTCCCTTGTCCAATAATGTGTCTGCTGGAAAAAATCCCACTGCTCCAAATCAAGTCTAATCCTAGCTGGAGACCTCATGTCAATCTTGTCCTCCAAAAGGGGACAAAAATACATCTGGACCCACCCCAGATCTCTCCTTTTTTGGCCTCTAGGGATGGCTTTTAAGTCCCCCATCTTCTCCAAAGAATAGAGTAGGGATCACGCAACATGACCTACCAGAACCTTGATATCACAATATTGCCACCCTTGGGCATTGGGACATAGGTGCGGATTAAGACTTTGCATAATAAGATTACACGCTGACTGAATGATATCAAGGGACGATCCATATGTGGCAAGCTGGCTCTCTGTCGCCGGCTCAGTGGCGGGTGGTACAGCTTGTGGAGAGAGGTGCCTGGGAGAGCCGCTGGGAATCAAATGGGATTCTGATTGTAAATGAGTTGGCCATTTGCAGTCATAGCTACCAGCGACTGGATCTCTCGTTGTCCCACATTTAAATGTGAGAGGTTAGATCAGCTGTCCTTTGTGTGGTTACCACAATGACCTGCAATGATGCCCAAGTTTACTGGGACTTTTTACACTGATTTTTATCTTCTGATCGCAGATGTTTGACCCTTACTTGCTGGGTTTTTCTGTGAGCAATCAAAAGAAGTGAGATGTCATAAATATTCCCAAATTTTCACCCTAGATTCCTTCTCGAAGAAAAGTCAGAATTTGTCAAAGCTTGTAGAAGTTTCCTTTTGTCCACGAATACCTCGGATGCCATAGTTCAACAGTGACGGCCCCTGCTGACAGACCCCTCCATCCCAGGAGCTGCTTTTCTCTCAAGAATCTCACCATTCATGGCTCCCCATTCCCGCATCTTCAAAGCAGCATTCCAAGAAAATCCCTCACATAAAAAGATACCACTCCTCATGAGCTGATGATCTAGGGGTGTCAAGCTGTTGTTCCTGTCCCACTGTGTGCTGTGGGAAATGGACGTGTCTGTCGGCTGGATGGGATCAATAAGCACAAGGCCACAACATCGACCCGCTGTTCTCCTAAATGACTCCATGAGTCTTTGTCCGCTGTGCTGGGTAGTCAGGCACTGTGGGGAACTTGGGGAAACTGGAAATGCTTCAAGCCAGGGGGTCCCAAACAGAAAAACATACCTGCTAGTATTAAACAATACCTTCCAAACTGTATTCGCACTGCTTTGCGAATGAGGCCATGTGCGTTGTCAAAGTGCTGGACAAAAGGGAAGTTGTAGAATGATGTTAACTAGTCTTTTGGACCTTTGTGGATTTGTGATTTATTTTTTAATAACATAAACATCAACATCAGTTCAAAACAGTTCAGTTAGGCTAAATATAGAACAACATCCAGTGTCCTTACTGAGTTACTTTTATATTAATCATTGGTAAGGGTGCATGATATATTGGTGCCATCATTTTCACATAAAGTTAATCTTTAAAAATACTAATAATTTAATATCTTGCTAATGCAAATCTCAAAATGAATATCCAATATCCGACCCCAGTGGTAGAAAAGCTATATATATTACTGCATTGCAGTCGTTTTGCATTTAAAAAACAGAGCCTCCATAGAGGGACCTATTCCTCAGGCTGCTTAATGAAAACATATCCATTATCAGTGTTAATAACAGCATCCCCAGACATGATTGTAGCATACGATCATAGGATGTGTGACACCTGCCTGTCCAGTATCAAAGCTGCCTGCCGCTTATGCAAATATAGCAAGATAGTCCTGTAGATCAATCTATGAGGCCCCACCAGTCAGATCAGACTTCCCAGGAGGTTTGTGTCACTGATAGCAATCATTGCCACACAAGCCTACAACATTACAGACTCAAATTAGCAAAGCACAGAAGAGAGAAAGGGGATTAGAGAGATCTGCGGTCCCACCGGCCCAACTTACAAATTAGATATGATAATCAAACAACACGATCACAATGGATTTGATGACTGGGGTTTAGCAAAATTTAGCTTGTTACCCATGATTGCACGCTCTAATTTGATTTTTTTTTTTTTTTTTTTTTTTTTAATTGATGGTGGTGATTATGATTTCTTTGTTTGTCTGTCTTTTTGTATTAATACATGTAAGTTGAAATCGCTTACAATGTCTTCTGGCTTCTTGACTTTACTTTCATAATAAGCGTCAACACTTTTGCATTACTTTATCCATGTTTTTATCTGTACATTTTTAGTAATGTTTGGCAAAAGTTGCAGCGCAACCCAACTACTGTTGGTTTGTATAGTTGTAGGGATGAGTATTGACACCGATTTATTTCTTTTATTTAATTATGCTTTTAATTTGATTGACCAATTAACTGTATTAAAGTCCCCCTGAAATCAACATTTAAGTTTTTAACTTTTAGTATGAATATGTTAGCTTAAGGTGTTCCAAAACAAAGATAAAATTCGCATTTGGGAGATATAAGCATTCAAAACTTAATCTCTCACTTACGCTAAACTAGATCACGGACATTACCGCGGACATCAACTTCTCATCAAATATTCTGACCAATCAAATGCTCTCTAGAATCTGAAGCATCCCGCTTCAGATTTACATTATAAATAGACGCTGAAGCTGTGGCTGAAAACGGTCACTTGTTCACACATTTGCTATTTTCTACACTATATACACTGTAAAAAATTATTTTCATGATTGTTATCACAACATTTTTTTCTTTTGTCAAATCAACTTAATGTGGTTCAGATAACATAATATTTTGAGTTTCTGTTGATTAAACCAATCACCTTCATTGTATTGAATTTCAATGAACTAAACATTTTAAGTTAAACCAACAATTCTTTTTTACAGTGTAGGGGACAGGGAACGATTAAGACAGTGTAAATATGCTTTCCATTGAGGCGAATGAAGTCTGGTTTCACGTTAGTGTCACGTGAACCGCCACACAGTCTGCTCCTGGTCCAGAGACACGATAGCACAGAGCGGATCATATGTGCAAGTCGGCGCAGACCACAAAGCGTATCGGACCCATTTGAATTCTGCACAGAATGCTAAATTTTAATGCGATATGGAGGAGATTAGAGGGAGAAATGGATTCGTAGGAAACTGAGGCTTTACCGAGCTCAACAGCTCTGGCTGAGCTGTGATATAAACAAAATACAGTTGGCTATTTTAAAAAAGGGGAGGGGCTGTTCGATATGTCCTGCCCCGTCTTCCTGTTTCAGTTGAAATTATGTCAACACATTGAATAATGCTGTGCGTTCCAAGGAATTTCAGTGGGCCTTTAATGTATCTTATAAAAATATTCAATCCCTGAAAGTAATGATAATTGGAAAATCATTATTTTTACTCAACTCTAGTTCTTTAGTCTTTGGATTATGAAATGTTAGTTGAAACAAAAGCATTTCTTCATTAACCCTTTGTTATTTTCTTCCCTCTATTTTTCTTCCCCAGTTTTAAGGCCTGTTAAACAACCCCATTGAACAACTACTTGGGCTCTCCAATTGCATAAAAAACAGCTGGTATTCAAATTGGATTCCCGGTCTAATTTCCTCTGAGGTAACTCACATGTCTGTCCCATCTGTCAACAGGTGAGAACCAGAGCTGAAGCCGAATGCTCTGGTGGCTGCCTGCACAAACAGCCTAATTCAATAAGGTGATGTCAGTGTCAGCCAATGCTTATCTACTGAATTCACACAAGGTGTCTGGGAGTTTGAACAGTGCTGGGCCGAGCAAGGTGGAAAGTTGACACCTGCCTTTCCAATCCCTTAAGACAACAGTAAGCACCTCACCTGCTGTAGTCATGACCTGACAAAGATTTAATCACATAATGTTGAGGGAAAAGTTAGTAAATAACCTGATTTGTCTGGTTTTATTACAGCATCAATTCTATTTAAAGCTATAACATCAATCAGTCAGACTTTTCTTGCACTGGTTCTTGAGGTATAAAACCAACAGATTGGAGCAGTCATGACTCGCAGCTTCTCGGCTCTTTATTGTCAAGGCAATCAGGAGTTTATTCCCAGTTAAGAGCAATGAGAGAGTAGAGCGAAAGCCTCTCATCAAAAGAAAAGGCCTGGAACACAATTGTTTTGATGACTGATCTGTGGCCCAGACTGTCATCATTACCCCCCATGAGAGGGACACCCACCCCCTAAAACAATCCACTCTGGGCTAATGGCTCCTACGCATTTCATTTGTAAGACACTATAGAAAGTATGCTACAATAGGCTCCATCTTGAGAGGGCCCATCTGGGTGCCTCTTAGATCCTTTGAACAGCACAGAGGGTCGCTGACCTAGAAAGCCATCAATAAAAGACAATCCTTGGGAGGACAAATTGAAGAGCGGTGGAATCTCTCGTCTTTGCCTTACTCAGCTTTGAGTTTATGGGTGAGGCTGATGATATTTGGCCACTGTACTGTGTTCGTTACTCAACTTTGCTGCCATTATTTGGTCATCGGGGTCAAGTTGTTTCTGAGGTGAATTAGATGTTGGTTCCTTTGCAGATTTGGAAAAGGCTATTGCACAATAATGTAGAATTGAAATTTAAATGTTTTAAAGGGATGGTTCACCCAAAAATGAAAATTATCCCATGATTTACTCGCCCTCAAGCCATCCTAGGTGTATATGACTATCTTCTTTCAGACGAATAAATCTGAGATATATTTAAAAATATCCTTAGTCCTCCAAGGTTTATAATGGTTGTGAATGGTAGCCCAAATTCTGAAGACAGAAAAAATGCATCCATCCATAAAAAAATGAATCCATACGACTCCAGAGGGTTAATAAAGGCCTTCTGAAGCAAAGGGATGCGTTTTTGTAAGACAAATATCCATATTTAAAACTATATAAATTCAAATAACTAGCTTCTGGCGGACGACTGCATGCAGAATCCACAAGTTGACTTGCGCAAAATGAGTAACCCGTGACGGGATGTATGACACAGGATGTAGGAGTATCGTAAGCTTAGACGCCTCTCGTGGTTCAAACAAATAGGGCTGTCCTCTTCTCTGAAATATCCTATGATATTTCTCTTTAAAATTTTTCATTTTAGACTTCTAATTTGTGACTGGTGTTTTTTTTTTGCTCTCTCCTCTGCGCCTCCGCGTTCGTCATTGCGTGGGGTCAAAGGTTGCTCTTCTGTCAAAATTGACACATGCAGTGTGCATACGGTCGTCCGCTGGAAGTTATTTGAATTTATGAAGTTTTATGAAGAAAACACATCCCTTCACTTCAAAAGGCCTTTACTAACCCTCTGGAGTCGTATGGATTCAATTTTTTATGGATGGATGCATTTTTTCTGTCTTCAGAATTTGGGCTACCATTCAAAACCATTATAAACCTTGGAGGACTAAGGATATTTTTTAAATATATCTCGGATTGTGTTCGTCTGAAAGAAGATAGTCACATACACCTAGGATAGCTTGAGGGTGAATAAATCATGGGATAATTTTAACCCCTTAAGGTTTTACCCTATATTTTGGTCCAAACTGGTCAAAATTAGCTGTCCTTAAAGGAATATTCGGAGTTCAGTATAATCATCAGCATTTGTGACATAATGTTGATTATCCTACCACAAAAAATTATTTCGACTCCCGTTTACGTAAAAAAAAATATTGAGGTTACAGTGATACACTTATAATAGAAGTGAATGAGGGCAATTTTTGGAGTATTTGAAAGCAGAAATGTTAAACTTAATTTTATTAGTTAAGCCCTAATTGTATAGTTTTAAAGTATAATCCGTTAAAACTAAAAAATCATATTTAAAATCATGTTAACATGGATATTGTTTGTCTTGTGGCTATTCTGTTAAAACAGTGAATATTTTAACGTTTATGGATCGGCCCCATTCACTTCCATTGTAAATGGCTCACTGTAAATCAAGGAAAAAATTTGTTAATCAACATTATGACACAAATTCTGTTGGTTTGAGTTTAACTTGTACTGAACCATGAATATTCATTTAATTAGCCACATTCATTCTTGTATGTACTATTAGTACTTTTATTTAAAGGTGCACTCAACTTTTAGCACTACACATCCTCTAAATATAATTGTGTGCTTAGTTGTACATTGAGGCATGCTACTGTTGATATTTGTTAGCCGTTTCTATGATCTAATCAGGTTTTGACGTGCTGGACCACATCATTGACCTCAGAAAAACACCACCAGTACCGCCAGTCCACCTCCAAATAACAGGTTTTAACCACCGCCTTTAAATGACCAAATGATTGCAATGAAACGACGCGATAAATCACACATCTGAGCCCATTGACAGTCTTTCAGTCAAACATACAATATACATTGTAATTTAAGCTATTGGCCCATGAGAGGGGAGCTAATTGTTCGGTTTTTTTTTTTTTTTTTTGGTCAATAATCAGAAAAGGTCAGTGGTGAAGCTGTCACTGCCTTTCACAATGACAGCCAGGCAACAGATGTTAATTTGAACCATTACTGTCCTATCGCTCTGCGAGATGAGTTCATGACAAACAGCAGAGCTCTCTCCCATGCCGAGAGAGAGACAATCCAACAGACTATAATTACCTTCAGTGCCATGAGACTGATGGAGACAAGCCCTGCAGAAAAGGACCCATCACCTACCTTAGATATAATATTTTACTACCTAGTAATTTATCCATCATTCCTGAAAGCACTTGGGTCCTATTGTTGTCAGAGCAGGGGAATGAAGGCACCGGCGAGGACTTCAATCTCTGAAATTACACCGTTTTGGAGACAAAGGCAGGATGGAGGGAGAAACAAGGAAGCCATGCTTTTGGGTGGCACTTTTATCATTGAGTGGCAGATAGTTGAACAATCAGCAAGTCTGGGGGCAAAGTGATGTTGAGGCAGACAGTGCCTTTTGTTTTTAGGCTGAATCGAAATGGGTTTGGGGCTGCAAATAAAAAGAGACATTCATAGCGTATCAAAATATAATTTTACTGTAACCGATTCTGTTATTTGAAAGGCTTGGTCTGAAGGGGGAAAAACACAAGTTCTTGTGGAAGTGATCATATTTCATGCTGAAGTACATGTACTGTACGTTAGCTGTATTTCCAGTCTGTCAGGCTAGAAATTAACAGCTAAAGATTATCATAGAATTGCAATTTCATTCCTAGGCAACTTTTTGTGACACCAAGACTGTTAGTTTTACAACATTTTTTGTTTCAAAATCTAAATTTTGTGTAAAATACTAAATTAAAAGTATTCTTTCATTTTAGTCCGTATTTCATCATGTCATATTCAATCATTTTCATCATACTCATTTATGACTTAAAGGGTTAGTTCACCCAAAAATGAAAATTCTGTCATTAATTACTCGCCCTCATGTCGTTCCACACCCGTAAGACCTTCATTCATCAATATTTTTGATAAAATCCGATGGCTCAGTGAGGCCTCCATTGACAGCAAGATAATTAACACTTTCAGATGCCCAGAAAGGTACTAAAACATATTTAAAACAGTTCATGTGTCTACAGTGGTTCAACCTTAATATTATAAAGTGACGAGAATACTTTTTGTGTGCCAAAAAAACAAAATAATGACTTTTCAACAATATCTAGTGATGGGCGATTTCAAAACACTGCTTCGAAGCTTTACGAACCTTTGTTTCGAATCAGTGGTTCGGAGCGTGTATCAAACTGCCAAAGTCACGTGAACTATTGAAATTTCGAAACACTTACGATGTAGCGAAGCCTTGTTTACTGAAATCACATGACTTTGGCGCTCCAAACCACTGCTATGAAACAAAAAATACCTTTCTGGGCATCTGAAAGTGTTAATTATCTTGCTGGCAATAGAGGTCTCACTGAGCCATCGGATTTCATCATTTCATCAAAAGATCTTAATTTGTGTTCTGAAGATGAACGAAGGTCTTATGGGTGTGGAACGACATGAAGGTGAGTAATAAATGACATAATTTTCATTTTTGGGTGAACTAACCCTTTAAATCAATGGTTCTGAACCTTAAGTAAGGCCCCGTTCTCTAACACAACATTTGATTTTATGCAATTTGGTGGTAATTTTATGTGATTTTTAGCATTTTAATTTAATTTAGAGTTTGATTATTTTAATATATTTATGATGATTTATTAATTTAATTACTTTAAAGTCACTCTGCGTCCCTTTTGTGTCGAGGCTCCCTGTTTGAGAACCATTGACTTAAATGACATCTAATTTTAGTAGAGAAAAAATTAACTAAATATTTACAATTTTTATATATTTAAATAGATCAACATTTAACAAAAACAACATGTGACAACTCCTGAAATAACATTATAATGAATACACTATTGTAATATGATGTTGTGAATTCATTATGCTTTAATTATTCATTGCCCGTATTTTATTGCGTTGTTGCGCAAAGAGAGCGTATTCACAACATGACTTGAACATTCTGACTAGAATTTGACCCGTGGAGACCTATATTCGATCTGAGTTTCAAGCATTTTCACCTTGGCGTTCCTGAGATATACGTGGAAAAGTGAAATTCATCCAGGGGGTGCGACCCACTTGGCCAAACTGGAGAAGGCATGCTTTCCCTGGCTTGGCCTCGAGCCTCAGAAGGGGTGGAAGTCAGACCAAATATGGGATTTTGGATATCTCCATTGGTAATATCTTGCAGTGTTATTTTCTTGTCATATTTTCATATAGTAAAATTGTTCGCTCCTTAACCTTTTCCTGAACCTTTCAATCCAGATCTGGCCTCTGGAGCAAAACTACCGAGCCATGCAGAGCTGGTGTAACGAAAAGCCACCAGCCAGTCAGTGAATCCCACAAAAGAGGAAGTGCATCTTCTGCTTGTCATTACAGCTCGGTGATGTTGCTGGTTTTAATGACCTTCTCGAGCATTCACCACAGCCAGGGGGTCATACAAACCCACGACTCTCCAGGAAAAGCCCTCCATTAATGGGAAGAGGAACAGAAGCACCCGGGCCGCTTCAGTTCAGCGGACAGATGGGAGGCCATTGTAAATATTTTGATTGATGGAGGGTGGGGTCAAGGCGTAAACCTTTGTTTTCCATATAAATGGGGAGGGCGGGAATCCAATGCAGGATGTTGGCTTGTTTTTGATAGGCCTCCCATTCCTTTGCATGGCAGAGTGCAGAGACACTGAAGTTTAGTGAAGGTTTCCATGGATCTAAAGAATGTTGCGGACATGTTTTGTGTGTCTGACCTTGTTTTATATGTAAAGTTTCTGCTGTTCTAAGAGGAATATCCTATAGTGAAGATGTTGTATATTTGTCTGACCGTTGTTTGACCGTATAGGTAATAATTGGTGTTTTTTTCCCCCCATGACAGATGGATCTGACCCAAGGGATTGCCTGACCAAATGTAATTTTGCCTTGAGAGTGTGACTTTTTTTTTTTCCCAGGAGGAGTCAAGAAGCGAAAGTGTCCAAAGCAACAGGTGAATTCAGCCCCTCACATACACTCTCACACCTTCCTCACCTCCCCAAACAGAAAAACACTCCTAACCGGCAAATTGTAACAGTGACCAGCCCTGGGATCTAAATCAGCCTTTACCCACACATTACCTTAATGATGTCACAAAGGAATGCCCCATGGTCCTAGCCTCTGATTGGCCCACAGCTCCTCACAGGTCTAATCAGGAAGTGTTGGTGTTAAGAAGAGTGGCTTTTCTAATTTAAGGTGTTATCTGCGAGACAATGGCCTGTTTTGTTATTGCGTTAGAAAGGTGATTTGTCCCAGGGGCTCTGACACATCTTCTTTCACACATGTACCCTGTTAAGGGGCCAAGAGACTGGAATGGGCAACAAGCTACAAAGTATAGACTGAAAGAGAGAATTTCATTTTTGAGAAATGATTTGCAAAGTCCCTTTAAAAAGTGATAAAATCACAGTAATCACTTTTAGTGGTTTATTACGTTATTATAAAATGTGGTGGCTGCAATCCTGGATGCTGATTGGTCAATACAGTGTTCTGACTGAAAATACATTACAAAATGATTACAAAAAATGATTGCAACCCTTCCCCCGAGAACATGCAACAAAGGGGTCAAGGCCATGTTGGGCTGCTTTAGAGAAGAGGAAGAGTTGTTGTAGATTGTTGTTACCATGTCGTCATTTTACACAGGACTGCTTCACAAACGAGGGTCAATTCAATGCTGGATTTGCACAAAAGATTAACATGACGACACATGCTAGTCGATGAGTTGAATGAACTCCACATCAACTACATAAATTTATCCACTAACCATTCAGAAGCGTCCAGTTGCATTCTAAAAGTTGTAAATTCTTTCTAAGTCTCTCCATCAGTGTCTGAATCCGGTTTGAACAATGTAAGGCTGAACACTGTTACTGAAAATCGGCATTTTGGCTGCGTGAGATTCTCCTGCTTTGTTGTTGTTGAGCAACCGAAGCGCAAGCTGTTAAAGCTCCGCCCTCTTCTGGAAAGGGGGCCGGGAGCAGCAGCTCATTTGCATCAAGGGACACACACAAAAATGGCGTGTTTTTGCTCACAGCCAAATAGGGGCAAATTTGACAAGCTATAATAAATGATCTGTTGAGTATTTTGAGCTGAAACTTAATAGACACATTCTGGGGACACCAGAGACTTGTATTACATCTTTTAAAAGGGGCATTATAGGTCCCCTTTAATATTGTTGTTATGTAATTTAAATGATTTAGTAAATTTATTTAAATTTTTTTTCTGATAGGGTCGCAGACTCTATTTATTTATTTATTTATTTATTATCCAAACCGCTTGTCCTATGTAGGGTTGCAGTATTTATTTATTAATTTATTCTCCAAAATGTTTGTCCTATAGTGTCATAGAATTTATTTATTTACCAAACCGCTTGTCTTATGTAGGGTTATTTGATTTATTCCAGTAATACACTCAATGCTGTGCTATATTGTGAATATAGTCATGGCTAAAGGGTTTGCAAGAAAGCCAGCTGTCAAAATTCAACATACTAAGATTTCTCAGTCCTCTATGCCATTCTTCCAACATAAATTTCATAATTTACAGTAAATCTGTTTTTTGCCGTAAGTACTGAGTGTTTGCTGTTGTAGATCAGTGTGGCTTATACCGGATGATTGATATGAAATGATGTCTGACGGCACTGGAGTTGTTAGCACATTCAATTCACATTAAGATAAATTGACTGCAGAGGGAACAGCCGCTAAGAGTCAAACAGACACACATATGCACGAACGGCCCCTCATAAACATGATTGAAAGCTCTGTACACACATCCATCCACGTGCTTGCCTGAATTGCACATAATGACTCCAGGACACACACGCATAACACACATAACCACACAGTCAATTGAGTGTGAGAATGACGATGAAACAATCTTTTCCGCTCTGGGCCTGTAATCGGGGCCTCACTTTTGAGCAGCGTCCATGTGAATATGTAGCATATTTGTCACATGGTTTTAATAGAGAGAATCAAGTTATTTAGTTTGGGTAATGAGGTGGTGGCTTGTTGTGGGTTGCCAGTGACCTCTGTCAAACACAGGGGCATGAACACGTGAACCGAGGCGGTGATGACTGCTTTGCCCAGCAAGAATGTTAATATCTCACTTGATAAACTATGGATGTCTCATTCTGCACCCTAGATCCCTATGTTATGAATCTGTATGTCAAGAAAATTCAATTTGTGGACTAACAGGAGCCTTGATCCAGTACAGACTATGTCACAATTAAATGTTTCTTCAATTTATACCTTAAAGGGTTAGTTCACCCAAAAATAAAAATTCTGTCATTAATTACTCACCCTCATGTCGTTCCACACCCATAAGACCTTCGTTCATCTTTGGAAAACAAATTAAGATATTTTTGATAAAATCCAATGGCTCAGTGAGGCCTCTATTGCCAGTAAGATAATTAACACTTTCAATGCCCAGAAAGGTACTAAAGATGTATTTAAAACAGTTCATGTGACTACAGTGGTTCAACCTTAATATTATGAAGTGACAAGAACACCGCTTCATGAAGCTTCGAAGCTTTACAAATTTTTTGTTTCGAATCAGTGGTTTAGAGCGTGTATCAACCAGCCAAAGTCACATGATTTCAGTAAACGAGGCTTTGTTACGTCATAAGTGTTTCGAAATTTCAATGGTTCACCACTGGGGGGCGTGACTTTGGCAGTTTTATACGTGCTCCAAACCACTGATTCAAAACAAAAGATTCGTAAAGCTTCATGAAGCAGTGTTTTGAAATCGCCCCTCACTAGATATTGTTAAATAAAGTCGTTATTTTGTTTTTTGGTGCACAAAAACTATTCTTGTCGCTTCATAACATTAAGGTTGAACCACTGTAGTCACATGAACTGTTTTAAATATGTTTTTAGCAGCTTTCTGGGCAATGAAAGTGTTAACTGTTTTGCTGGCAATGCAGGCCTCACTGAACCATTGGATTTTATGAAAAATATCTTAATTTGTGTTCTGAAGATGAACGAAGGTCTTACGGGTGTGGAACGAGTAATTAATGACAGAATTTTCATTTTTGGGTGAACTAACCCTTTAATTTCTTCAGATTTATTTTTATACCTGTAACAAATTGGAAAAAGCTGTTCTGTTAAAAAAAAATGTGTTAACTGTAAAACTAAAAGTCTTGGAATTTTATTTATTGAAAAGAAAAAAATATTGGCATCATTTCCACAACACCAAACAACTATACTTCTAATAAATTTTGTTTTTCCCCTCTCTCTTTTTAAAGTCAGTGCACTTGTTTGCCAAGAAGATTCAAAGAGCTTGAGATGAGACATGTTGTGTGAAGAAAACAGAGGAAAAAAAGGTAAATCCCATTTGTGAATATTTTTTTGTGCATCGAGCTGAAATGTTCTCAAAAGTGTGAAAATATTAGTGTTTCTTTTAGGATACATAAATGCTAGCAATGAAATTAGACAAAGAAATGGTGGGGAAAAAAACATTTCCAACAGAATATTCTTAAAAAATACACATTGAAATGTGGTGGAAATGACACTGTTGTGAAAATGTGAAAAAATGAGGCTTACATCACTGTTTAACACATCTTAGTGCATTTTTGTTGAAGCCATTAAAAAAATATAAAGTTTACTACAGAAAATAAGACTTTGTTTTGATGTACACCTGCACTCGCCCTTTGTTGACTTAAGACATGACTGGTAAGTGAATCTAGTGAGCGCTCTGGGAATTTCTACAAAGTGAACATGCACTGGAACTATTCTGACATGGCTGACTCCCTAGCTAGTGTACTGACAACCGAACTAGTGAGCTGATTGAGCCACACCCCATTACACCTGCTTTGTTTACCTCATCATTGCTCTGAGGAATCAGGCATGGCTTCACCACACTCCCCTTTTCGGCTGCCATTTTCGTTTGTTTGGTCTCCCATGGCGTTTAACATTCTTTTAAAAAAAGACGACGATGGCTATTGTGAATTGAGCTAATAAAACTGTTTATCCATGTGCTAAGAAGTGTGTGTGTGTGTGTGTGAAGAGCACTTGAGATTTGTCCCAAACCACTGCACCCTTTGTAGCCATTGGAGTGGGTGTGATCCTTAGCCAACAAAGCTTGTTTGACTTGTAGAGTTTATTTTTCCACACCGATCTGTTAACTCAGTTGTCATTACAAGCCGTTAAAGGCACAAAGCCTTTTTTGGGGCGTAATTACAACAGTCAATTATTCGAATTTGCTTTTTTCAGTCATCTAATTCCCATCTAAAAACATCACATCAGACTGTAAGAATAAAAAAAAAAAAAAAATGGCTGAATGATTTTATGCCCAATTTTCTCTACCTATGTAACAAAGCGATTATTTTCTCTCCCCCGGAAACAAAATTAGAAGGTACAGTTCCTATTCAATGGGCCGTTTGTCTACCGGCGGCAATATATAAACTGTCACAGCATGAAATCAGTTTTCTGCCTTGGTTCATTTCAAATCAGAGGTTTCGAGCGCATTAGTATCGCAATTAGAGGGCCTCGGTTATGCGATGCTAGCTGTGGAAACAGAGAGAACCATTTCTTTTCTCTTTTCTTCCCGGACTGTCGGATTTTAAGAAGGTGACTGGGCCTGCACCCTAATCGCCACAGATAATAAATTGATCAACTCTTAAACTTCTGAGAGGGTTGAATGGGGCTCACCCCGTCCATTGAGTGTGGACGGATTACTCACGCTTAGTTGGCTCTAGGTAGGCTTTGGCAAGCCTCCCCACCAGGCCTGGGAATGGGGCTGCATTGAGGCCCATTCACAAGCGCCTGACACAGAGCGTGCTTTTATACCGCACTGCTTTATTATGAGAAGATCCCCAGCCGCCCACCCCGGGCTTGTCCTTGCCGTACTCTTTCTTGCACGTTAAGAAAAGGTTATCCCCTACCTTAATCCATATTGCAATGTGGATTAGAGCGCGAGTGTGTGTGTGTGGAGGGGGGGCGTGCGGAGTGTTTCAACTTCACACAGGATTCCCCCCCTCCCATCGAGACACACTCACTCTCTCTCTTTTTCACCCTGTTTTTCTCTCTCTCTTTTACAAAGTGCCTATAGGCTCTGGTAAAGGATTTGCATTTTGAATGGGTAACCTGCAGTTCTCCTCAATGAAGACATCAGATCAAAGTTCAACCAGTCAAAGCCCTGCTAAAACGTTAAGGAGGCCGGCACGTACACAAAGGCACGGTATGAACGGCAACTGCTGCCTCAAGAGAGGGGTAAAAAAAACACACTGGAATCCTTGATCCAGATTAAGAGTGGATTATGGCGTTCACAATGGAGCTGGTATCAATTGAATTCACTATTTCAATTTTTAATGGTTATTGTAAACTTTTCATAGAATTATAAATGACAAACAAACAACTTTTTATCCTCATCTAAAAAATTCCACAGTTAACACCATTGATTTCCACCTGTTTCTACCAGCATCTCAAACTCTAAAATAACTCTCGTCTATTTTAATATATGTGACCCGTGCTGGCAAAATGAGTTGGAATGCGCACTGGCTAATTTCGAGCTACAGGCAAAACAAGTGAAAACTGTCAATTTTGGTCAAAATTAAGTTCATTAAGCCCTCGTCTAGCAATCCCAATGCTCCAAATAGCAATTAAACACAATTAAATCTAAAAGTATACGTATTACCTTTCCTTTGACCATGAAAAATGCCGTTTTTCCTCTGCTCGCTTCTCGACGACTGGCGCTTCCTCTCAGCACAAGTTTGGTATTGTTTTAAAGCGCAGCATTCAAATTTTGTGAGTATTCATAGCGAATTCTCAATGGTCTGAACCAATGAAATGTGATTTTCAAACTCATGCTGATGTAAACAAAACGATCTTACTCACACTGACTAACAGATCCGAAGCACACACAAAGACGCCTCAGACAGCGCGATCCCAATATACACATTTACACAGAATTACAGTATTTCAAAAAAAAAAATCTGTCAGTATTCACGCAAACATTATCTGTTATGTCTTAAGTGAACGTTTGGTTAACTTGGGGAAACACATCTGATGTGTAACATTATATTAGATATGTGTGACACAGTAGGTCTTAATATAGGCTGTCTGTTTCATTAATGTTAATCAGACAATTGTGGAATCATGGAAAAAAAAGTTGAATATATATATATTTTTCCTAAAGATATGGGTTTTGACTTGGTTTGTGCCAAATTTGGTGGTATTACCAGCGATTTTAAGGTATGGTTGCTAGATGATTTTGTTTTGGAACCTTCAGAAAACTTTTAACTCGATTTTTCTCAAAATTGACTTTGCTGACTCTATCGACTTCAAACTGGTGTAGCTCAGTCATTTTTTGTCGGATTCCAGCAAATCATACATCATGAAGTTTCTTAATAGAGAATGTGAGAATAACAATAACTAATTTTTGAAAATTTGCTCATTGCGACTCATTTTGCTTGCACGGGCCACATTTTTTAAAATGTAATTTATTCCTATGATGGCAAAGCTGAATTTTCAGCATCATTACTCCAGTTTTCAGTGTCACATGATCCTTCAGAAATCATTTTAAAATGCTGATTTGATGCTTAAGAAACATTTCTTATTATTATCCATGTTGACTGTTGTGCTGCTTAATATTTTTGTGGAAACCGATTCTTTAACTTTCTATCGGTCTTTGAGTATAAAGTTAAAAATCTTTTGTCAAGTCAAGTCAAGTCACCTTTATTTATATAGCGCTTTATAAAATACAGATAGTTTCAAAGCAGCTTCTCAGTGATAAACAGGAAAATAATGATCGATAAAGCAAACTTCATGAAATATGAGACAAATTCAAATTCTTCTGTAAAGCAGCTCTAAAAAGGCAAAAGTGTCAACATTTTTGTAACATTATAAATATCTTTACTGCCACTTTCAATCAGTTTAATGCATCATTGCTGAATTTAAAAGTATTAATTTCTTTTAAAAAAATCGTACTGATCCCAAACATATGAATAATGTGTATATATAAAAACTAGTACTTTCTGTACTGTCTTTATTCTAAAAAAAAAAAAGTAAATCTTATCCTTAAGCGTTTGAAAAACCAGACTCATTTGTCTTTTAATTATTTTTAATATTAATTATATTTAATAATATTTGTACTTCATTTGGATTGATTATATCTTTCGAAAACATTTTTAGCTCCACTAAAACTAAAATAGCAAGGCTAAAGACAATAACGCACTTAATTACTGCCCTTTCCTGGCGTCAGGTCGTGCTTAATTGCTCTCATCTCCTGCCTTATTTGTGACAGTCAGATCCTTAAGTTTAGGATCTTGGCTTTATCATTGCGACACAATGACAGCTCACTGACTAGAAATTAATCCTTTTGCTGTTGTCTCTTAAATGAGCCAAATGCCCCATGTTGGTTCCCTGACTATTAAATTGGGTTACTTTATGATATGGTATAATTGGTATCAATTGCTCTCCAGGTGACGTGGACCCTGTTGTTTAAATGGTGCTGCTTTTCCCACAATGAAGGCAGCGCCTTGCTGGGTGCAAACTGTACCGAGACACTTCTCTGGGTAGCTATAATCTTAATTAGCTAACCCACTCATTCACGTAGATATTCGCATTGCCTTCATCATTATCTATATGAAATACGCCCAGCAGGATGGCCATGATACAATATATTACACACAAAGGCAACTGTGTGAAATGTGTGCTCTCCCCTCCTTAAAATCGTGGTGCGGTAGAAAAGGACCTGAGCATTTTTCTCCTCATTTAATTCGGGCCTGGTGAGCGGTGTTTAGCACAGCGGGCTCAGAGGGCGCCATTGTTTATTTGTCAAAAGTTAAAAATGCCTCTCTTCGACAGCTCTTTAAAAGCAGGTTTCAAGAGGTGCCCCAATGCTAAATTGTAAAGTTGTGTCCAGAATGGAACACATGGTAAAGAGTGCTGTAATTGATGGGTTCGTTGGAGGAGTAAGGAAAGCACTTAAATTAATGTTTGGTATTACAGGCCTTTTATGTGTAATAGGCCTGGTTAAGATCATAAAAGCTAAGGAAATGTTAACACTTGGAAACTAGCATGATTTTGTAATGTTTTCCAACAGCATAAAGCGATAGAGAGTTGCAGACCACCTGAAGATTGAAGCAGAGGCTGTATGATCAAGGATACAGTCTAAGCTGGTTTTCTGCACTTAAATGTTCTCCCAACCTAGTCAAGTTTGTCTGTTGGCTAGATTTAAAGTGATTTTGGGCACTTTTCAGCTAAGACTAGGTGGCTGCCCAGCTAATAAACACCTGCCTGGCCAGGTGGGGAAATTGTCCTAAACCAGCTATGACCAGCAAACCAAGAGTGGTTTGAAGGCAATTTTTAATTTAATTAATACATTTTTTTTTTTTTTTTTTTTTGCAGCAAAGATGAGCTCCATGAGCTTGAAGGGGAACTGAATTCCACTAAAACAGCCTTTTGACCGGATGATTGTTTGTTACACTAGCATTCAAACTACCATACACTACTGTTGAATTTTCAGCATCATTACTCCAGTCTTCAGTGTCACATGATGCTTCAAAAATCATTCTAATATGATGATTTGCTGCTCAAGAAACATTTCTTATTATTACCAATGTTGGAAACAGTTCTTAAAGGAATAGTTCACTTTCAAGTAAAAAATTCCTGATAGTTTACTCACCCCCATGTCATCCAAGATGTCCATGTCTTTCTTTCTTCAGTCGAAAAGAAATTAGGTTTTTAATGAAAACATTCCAGGATTATTCTCCTTATAGTGGACTTCAATGGCCTCCAAACGGTTGAAGGTCAAAATAACCGTTTCAGTGCAGCTTCAAAGGGCTTTAAACGATACCAGACGAGGAATAAGGGTCTTATCTAGAAAAACGATTGGTCATTTTCTAAAAAAAAAAAAAAATCAAAATGTATATGCTTTATAGGCACAAATGATTGCATCACAAATGCTTCCACCAAAACGCGATTTCATATTCTTCAAAAAGCTTACGCTAAATGTCCTACGCCTTCCCTATTCAACTTACGGAAAAAACAGAACTGGCGCCACGGAGTTATATTAATAAGTATCCTAACGTATCCAAGCTTTATAATGGCAGTGAACGGGACCAACAAGTATGAAGCTGAAGAAAGTACATCCATCCATCAAACGTAATCCACACCCGGGGGGGGGTAATAAAGGCCTTCTGAAGCAAAGTGATGCATTTGTGTAAGAAAAATATCCATATTTAACAAGTTATGAAGTAAAATATCTAGCTTCTGCCAGACCACCTTCTGTACTCAACTTAGGAAAAACTTTCTTTCTTCCTAAGTTCAATACGGAATAAAATAATTAATTTCTTTTAAAAAATCTTACTGACCCGAAACTTTTGAACAGTAGTGTATCTATTATGGCTAACAAGTTTGAGAAGATCTAACATAATCTAACATAATTTGTTTCCACAAAGAACTTTTTATTGTCTAGTTCCTTAGAAGAAAATCATCTACTGGTGCTTTGAAGCTTTTGATGCTGAGATGAAGAACCTATAACATAAACAAGAACAATTTAATCTCCAAAGAACCATATAGCCAACTCTGGAACCCTGTGAAAAATGTTTCTTTATAGAAAGGTGTTTTGGTGAACCAAAGATCCATTAAAAAACCTTGAATGTATCGAGTCAAACCAACACGGTAAAGCATGCTTATTTTTCCTGTCCTAGTTGTGTTTTTGTTTATTGTCTCATTTCAAAACATTTACTTCAAAACTTGTTGATGATTGTTTAGCGAATCTCAGGAACTATCAGGCCTCACCTTCATTATACTGAAGCGAAGATGAATGTATGAAATGATTATACCAGCAGCCCCAGTCATTATCTTATCAAACAATGGCAGGCCTGTTCAAATTAAACATTCTTCTGTTGACAGGTGTGTACGGATGTGCTTCTCTTACCGCGTGCCTCGTGCATGTTTGCGTCTGGGGTTGCGAGTGTGACAGACAGGGGTTTACTGTGACAGAGAGACCCCCACACACTCCCGAGAGACGGCCTCCCTCCCTGACAGACAGCTTATCTTCCAGGTGAAGGGGTGTCTGTGTGTGTGTGTGTGTGTGTGTATACGTATACACTGCGTAGGAGTAGTGTGACAGACAGAGGCGCAGTGTGTGTGTGGGTGTATTCTGAGAGACAGAGGTTCAGTGCAGCAGAGGCAGGTGAAGGTGCTGCCCTGATTCAGCTGTGGACTGTTTATTAGAGATGGAGGGAGGGATAGACAGATAAACAGAGGTATTGGGGGGAGGGGGGTAGATCAGGTGTTTCTCACCCAGCCCCTCGTTAATGGCTCGTTCATTATTTCTGATTTAGCGCCGGAGTGCTGCGGTGGTGTCAAATCTTAACTCTGTTCATTAAATCATTTTTTTTCCAGACGGTAAGTGAGGCCAGTGTAATGAAGCCATCACAGTCTCAGCAGAATTCACCCCTTGTTAAGCGTCTCTTGCAGGTTGTGAATGGCAGTCACTGATTAACAGCTTCCCCAGTGTCTTGATTATGGCACTTATCAATGGTTTTCCGTAGATCTTTTCAAGTAGACTTGTGTTGCATGCATTAGAATTGTTTAGACTATTAGACTATTCCGTACATTAACAGAAAGCACTGTGTTATTAGCTATTTTTTATTAATTTTATTTTATTTATTTTTTATCTGGACATGGTTATGGTAATACCAAAGTTTTCTGGACATGTACTTTGGTACTACTTTATATGGCATTGTTTGAAGTGCTGTGTAAATACCATGGTGAATGAATATGATTATGGGAATCATTTCAGTATGTGTCAAAGTAACATGGTATTAACATCTGGTGCCAGCACTGTACCGTGGAAGTCATTTTTTTTGTAATTGTTTAGTTAAAATTTTGTTTTGGGGCTTATACCTCTTTTTGTTGTTAGCTTACAAATGAAAAGTAGACAAAACATATATAATACAAAATATAAACAATCATTAAAAAAATTAAAGATCTGTCCTGGTAACTGAAACAAAACAAAATCTAACTAAAATAAACAAACAAAATATAGACAAAACACAAGTAATTATAGACAAAACATAATCATTTATACGGTTATTACATTTTAAAGATCTGTCCAGGTAGCTGAAAGAAAAAAAAATTCTAACTAAAATAAACAAACAAAATATAGACAAAACACAAATAATTATAGACAAAACATAATATATACAGTTATTACATTTTAAAGATCTGTCCAGGCAACTGAAACAAAACTAAAATCTAACGAAACTAAACAAAAAAAATTGAGACAAAACACAAGTAAATATAGACAAAACCTAACAGAATATACAATTATTAAAAAATAAAGATCTGTCCTGGGAACTGAAATAAAACAAAAATCTAACGAAACTAAACAAACAAAATTGAGACAAAACACAAGTAAATATAGACAAAACCTAACAGAATATACAATTATTAAAAAATAAAGATCTGTCCTGGGAACTGAAACAAAACAAAAATCTAATGAAACTAAACAAACAAAATTTAGACAAAACACAAGTAAATATAAACAAAACATAACATAATATATACAGTTATTAAAATTTAAAGATCTGTCCTGGGAACTGAAACAAAACAAAAATCTGACAGAACTAAAGAAATGAAATCTTGACAAAACACAAACAAATATAGACAAAACCTAACAGAAAATATAAAATTATTAAAAAATAAAGATCTGTCTTGGTAACTGAAACAAAACAAAATCTAACAAAAAATAAACAAAAAAATATATACAAAATATAAACAATTATTTTAAAAACTGAAAGATCTGTCCCGGTAACTGAAAGGTTATAAGTTTGAACACCACATGTCCATGAGCAATCAGCATTTTGTTCTTGAGCAAAGCACTTAATTGTCACATTATAATAGGGGGACTGTTGATTTTAAAAAGGTTAAATATATATATATATATATATATATATATATATATATATATATATATTAAATGACTATTTACTTGTTACTCTTTAAATGTATGATATTATATAACAGCCAGGCAGACTGATATAGTAATAATGGAATATATTGACTAAAAATCATCATCATAATCAACCATTATATCCACCCCCACTAGCACTTTCTTTTGTAACAGCTACCACTTGTTGTCACCAATCCCTGGGATGCTGGTTCAGGAGTTAAGAGCAGGCCCAGGTACCTGAAGAAGCCAAGCTCTCTGAGCCCTCTCCTCCCCTGTTATCTTGTTACTAATGTTTTCCTCCCTTTACCTCAGGGATTTGGTGGCCTCCAAGGTCTGCCATCATCAGCAACCAGCAAGCTGTTTCCAGGCAGCTCGGAGGCAAACAAGTATTGTTGAGTGTCATATATGACAACGTGCAAGTCTTTTTTTCCACCATGATCTGGCACGATGCCACATGTTAAAGGGCATCATGCCTTTCCCACCGTAAGTTTACTTTGTTCCAGATGTTTGTTTGTTTTTTTGGAGATAATACATCTGGATAAAGATTTAAAAGTTAAAGTTCAGATTTTTGTATATCTTAAACCATAATGTTGTTTTTAATCTTTTGTAAACTTTCTTTTATTGAGATATTTATTTGTGTATTTTTAAATATGTATTCATTTGGGGGTTTTTTTGTGTACACAACCCCCATATCACAATATAAAAAAAACATATCTTTCTATTTTAAACAGGTCTTTAAACTTTTTTACAGCATAATATGTATGTGAATCCAGTCTTCCAGTCTTCCAGCACTGCATTTTGAATGCTGAAAAGTGCACAAATGAATCCCTGTCTATAATTCTGGCCAAAGGCAGTCTTGTGATCTTGTGGCATGACGTTTTTTTGGCTTCTCTCCTCCTCAGTGTGCATGAAGTCTCCTCCTCGACCCTAAACTTGACGTGCCAAAAAAGTTGTGACTTGCTTTTGAAAGCCATCCAGCCATTTATAAAGGAAGTCTAGACAGTTGATTGGTCGTTTTGCATTAGTTTAGTGCTTCTTTTAGTAGACTATTTTTAAACAGCAGATAGTAGTTATTGCCAAATGTCATAGTGAACACTTGAACATGTTTATTTATAGGTTGCCCATAATCTTTTTACCCAATATCTAAGAAAAAAATCCATCCATCCATCCATCCATCCATCCATCCATCCATCCATTGTTGGCAGGTTTTTTCCTCTCCAGAGTGTGTGTGTTCTGAACCAAACAACCCCCTTCCATTTCACTCTCACACACAATAAAAAGGCACTTTGAATGAAACTTACTTAGCTTCTCTCTTGTGGGTTAATGAGGTTCTGTTCAATATGCTATTTTCCATATTCCATTTGATGTGTTTAAATATTAATCTTGTGAAATATTAATGCAATGGGAGGCTTCAGCGGTGGCTGTTAGAAGTGGATAACTCCTGATAAGTGTTAATGTATCAGAAGCTTTGTAAATTTAGTGTGAGAGCTGCTCAGAGATCAGAAAGCTTTTGTTTGTTGTGGTTGCTAATGCTGTGACTTTTAATGGACGCAGTGATATTAGGGTTGCATAACTACATATGCCTGTGCTACTGTCTTCGCATTTAATTTTTGTAACCTCATTTCTGTGTGTATTTGAGTGCATGCATGCCTGTTGTGAAGTAACTAGCGATAAGGCCCCGTTTACCACCGGTATTAAAGGGTTAGTTCACCCAAAAATGAAAATAATGTAATTAATTACTCACCCTCATGTCGTTCTACACCCGTAAGACCTTCGTTCATCTTCGGAATACAAATTAAGATATTTTTGATGAAATCCGATGGCTCAATGAGGCCTCCATTGCCAGCAATGTCACCGAACCTCTCAAGATCCAGAAAGGTACTAAAGACATATTTAAAACAGTTCATGTGAGTACACCTTAATGTTATGAAGCGACGAGAATACTTTTTGTGCGCCAAAAAAAACAAAATAATGACTTTTCAACAATACCTAGTGATGGCCGATTTCAAAACACTGCTTCGAAGCTTTACGAATCTTTTGTTTCAAATCAGTGGTTCGGAGCGCCAAAGTCATGTGATTTCAGTAAACGAGGCTTCGTTTACGCGATCCGAACCACTGATTCGAAAGAAAAGATTCGTAAAGCTTCGAAGCAGTGTTTTGAAATCGGCCATCACTACATATAGTGATACAGTGACATTGCTGGCGATGGAGGCCTCACTGAGCCATCGGATTTCATCAAAAATATCTTAATTTGTGTTCTGAAGATGAACGAAGGTCTTACGGGTGTAGAACGACATGAGGGCGAGTAATTAATGACAGAATTTTCATTTTTGGGTGAACTAACCCTTTAACTTTTGTTTCTTACAATCCATTTAAAATTAGAATATGCTAAATACAAGTGTAAACAGAGTCTAAAATTGAAAGATTCAGGTATATTTCTCTTTTCTGTGACTTACCGCAGTAAACCAAAAATTATTTTAATAACAGGTGTAAATGGGGCCTTTAAAAAGTCTGGTTCTAGTGAATCTGTCATGTTTAGAATCTGTGAAGGTACAGATTTAAAAAACATTTCAGATTCAAATCCCTCCATGGCTGATTTAAGATACTGAAGGCCACTGAAAGCTTCAGTGGCGTTTATTTGAATCTGCCTTTTCTAAATAGTTGTTTGGATACTTAAAATTATGATTATCTTGGCAACCTCCAAAGTAGCATCCCCAGCCATGATGCATGCATATCCATGTATCCTAGTGCACTGGTCCTGTGTACGCTCTGGGCATGTGCTGGAAAGTGTTGGTCTGCCTTACTGTACATTGGGGTCACAGCGTGCTGGAGACGGTGTCAGCTGGGTGGGCATATGGAGGTCTTGGCTGCTGGTGCAAGCAGACTGTGGGCAACCCTGGGTCCAAACTTGGGCACATTTGTTCTATAGGCAGAAGGCAGGGGCAACCCCTATACCGGCCACACTCTGAGGACCCGGGACAGTGGCCCCCACCAGATGCCTGTTTTTGTCTACATAGTTCAGCCATTTTGAGATTAATCTTCATGTAATTTGGTTTCAGATTGTTAATGTTAGTTATGTTAAGCATAGTTGGATAGTCATATTTTCAATATTCCCATTTATCTTAAAGTGTTTTGGAAATGTAATGAGAAACAAGAAATAGTTTTATCCATTTTATCATGGTGTGCTTTTGAAAGCATTTTAAGCTGCACCTCATTTTGTTATTGCGTTTTCTAAAACTTTGAATAATGTTTAATTAAAAGCCTGTTACATCCTGCATGAAATGGTTATATAAACTTAAAAAGTGTTTTTTGGGGGCTATTCTCTGGTGTTCATTTTACAAACTCACAATCCTGTAGTTTTGGAGTTCTGTTTATGTAAGTTCACATGTCAGGCTGATTAGCTGTAAGAGGTACTAGTGAATTAGGAGATCTTGACTTGACCCAACAGAGATGACATATAATGAAAATGGACACAAAAAAAAAGAAAAAGAAGAAGAAACATGGCTCTCCGAGCATGAATGTTTCATCAGTTCTACTGCACTATGCCGCTGAAAGCCTCAAGTTGAGTCTCTACCACACAATTGACCTGAAAGTTTAATAATAACTCGCTCATGAGGCGTTGCATGTGTGTCAGGCTGTTTGTGCGTCTACATCTACATCTTCGCTCATATTTTCTACTGTATTTTTATGTGTGTGTGTTTACAGAAAATTTGACACCCCCCACCCCACTCTAGATAAAAAGGGTCCTGTGAGAGAGGAGTGTACAGCCAACCACATGGCAGGGCAGGCGCGGTGTCCTGGGCTGGGGCCGTATGGAAGGTCAGGGGGGTTGGCGAGTAGCGGCAGCCAGGACTCTGAAGGAAACAGTGGGAGAATGGGGCGGCTTGAGCCCGCTGGTCACCAGCCAACATGCCCAACCTTCGAGAGTTTCGCTTTTCTGTCTCTCAAAGCACTCCAAATTTATGGTATGCTAAATGACACAATACAGTTATTTGGTTCAGTGTAGTAAAGTTGACATTGCTGACATTGCCCGTTTTAACATTCTGAGCTTTTTTATATAAAGTATAGTTGGCATAATCAGGGTTTTTGTTGTTATAACCGTATAAAAGTACAATTCACTCTTAAAAATTCAATTAAAGATTATTTGTATAGCGCTTTTCACAATACATATTGTTTCAAAGCAAAAGCATCTAAGTAATGTCCATATGGCAGTGATGTATACGGCCGTTGTGTGCTTCTCACTCTTAAAAATAAGGGTTCTTTATTGGCATCGATTGGTTCCATGAAGAACCTTTAACATTCATTGATTGCACAAAAGGTTCTTTATAATGGAAAAAGGTTCTTTCCATGATTAAAATGTTCTTCACACTAAGAAAACTGTTAAGAACTGTTATCGAAAAGGTTCTTTGGGGAACCAGAAATGGTTCTTCTAAGGCATCACTGTGAAAACCCTTTTTGGAACCTCTATTTTTAGCAGCAATACCATAGAAGAACCATTTTGGGCTCCCTAAAGAACTTTTCAGTGAACAGTTCTTAAAGGGTTAGTTCACCCAAAAAATTGTCATTAATTACTCACCCTCATGTCGTTCCACACCCGTAAGACCTTCGTTCATCTTCGGAACACAAATTAGGATATTTTTCATAAAATCCGATGGCTCAGTGAGGCCTCCATTGACAGCAGGATAATTAACACTTTCAGATGCCCAGAAAGCTACTAAAGACATATTTAAAACAGTTCATGTGACTACAGTGGTTCAGTGGTAATGTTATGAAGTGACAAGAATACTTTTTTTGTGCCAAAAAACAAAATAACGACTGTATTCAATATCTAGTGATGGGCGATTTCAAAACACTGCTTCATGAAGCTTTGAAGCTTTACGAATCTTTTGTTTTGAATCAGCGGTTCGGAGCGTGTATCAAACTGCCAAAGTCATGCCCCCCAGTGGTGAACCATTGAAATTTCGAAACACTTATCATGTAATGAAGCCTAATTTACTGAAATCACGTGACTTTGGAAGTTTTATGAAAAATATCTTAATTTGTGTTCCGTGTGGTGTGGAACGACATGAGGGTGAGTAATTAATTACAGAAATTTCATTTTTGGGTGAACTAACCCTTTAAAATAACTATTTTTTCCTTAGTGTGAAGTACATTTTAATAATCTAAAGAACACTTTTCCACTATAGAGATCCTTTTGTGCAAAGGAAAGATTCCATGGGTATTTAAGTTTCCTCATTGAACCATTGATGCCAATGAAGAACCTTTATTTTTAAGAGTGTATGCCACTAATCTTATGGTTGTATACTAAGTAATTAATGAGTAGACACAAAAATATTGGTTTTAGTTTCAGTTATTGTATTATATCAGAAGAAAGATACTGTGGAGTGAAATGAGAGGTGAAACTAGCATAGCTATGTAGGAAATCCTTTGCCTGTGACAGTTTTACAGTTTAGCGATTGTTATATAAAATATTTGAACCCAGAATGCCTCATTTGACCAATGAGTTTTAACATTTACTTTATAGTGGCTTAGAAAATGTATGTGAGAAACAAGAAATAGCTTTATCTGGTCATTTTTCTTGAGCCTGCCGGTCTAATTTCATGAGAAACTCGCCATGTCTTTATCACAAACCCCCTTTCAGTCTTCATACAAAACAGTCTCCACACCAATGATACCAAACCTTTGCTCGGGCTCGGTCTCGCTTGTGTTTTAAAGTAGGACAAAAACATTTTTTTTTCCATGAAAATTGCATAAGGCCAGGGCAACAAACATGGAAAAGGGGGCCATGTGAAATATTGAAAAGGTTGAATAATTCAGGGCATCCGGTCATGTGTTAAAAACAGGATTTTGGGGAGAGGGGGTGGAGGAGAAGGTGAGGCGTAAGGGGAGTGATCCCCCAGCCGCTCTCCACACCCACCTGCAGGGTGACAGTCCTCTCTCCTGGCCTGAACCCCATCTGGAGCGGGACGGGATTAGACGAGGCCAGACAATAGTGCAGGAATAACTATGGAAAAAGTTCAATACAAATGGATTCTTTTCTAGCTTTTCCCAATTTCAGGCATTTTTTTTAAATAAAGTGTTGCAGCCTTTTTCATTTCCCAGAAAAAATTGCGCTGGCCATTTTAATCAAATCCTAGTATTATTTTTCCTCATTTGTACTAAAAATTAAATAACTAAAAATATATTTTTATATTATATTTTAAATTAATAATTTAAATAATAAAATTGAAACCGTATAAAATGCTGTCCATCTCTTTGCTTTATGACTATAAAAGTAAAAAAAAAAAAAAAAAATGTAAATTTTTTTTTAAAGCTTATAAGCTTATTTTATGAATATTTAAGCTAATCATACATGTATAAGACATAAATACATGCAACTGTTATGTTTATTTAACATTATGACGTACTATGACATGTTTTGTTTTTATATATGATATTTTATATATGACATTTTTATATATGATTTTAAAAATAGCGTAACTGCAGAGCACTTCGCTGACCATTTCAATCAAATTCTAGCATTTTTTTCTCGTTTGTACTAAAATGAAATAATAATACAATGAAAAAAATGTAATAATAAAATAATATATAATAAAATAAAATAAAATAAAATAAAAGCATTGGTTATGCTGTGTCCATCCCTTTAGGCAACATTTTATGACTACAAAAGTAAAAAAAAAAAATCTCATGATCCTATGAATATTTAAGCCAATCACATAACAGACTTAAAGACATAAATACATCCAATGTTTGTTTATTTAACATATTTTTTTTATATGATATAAAAATAGCATTACTGCAGAGGACATCCATGGACCTACTATTGATTTTTTTCCTTTACAAATCACCCTTCACATAAATCCCGAGGTATTCTGCCCCACACACGCAAGCGCACACACACCACGTCATCCTCTCTGAAGTGAACGGATGGGCGGATGGGCTTCTCTCGTTCTCTCGCACACAAAAAAGTGCATTAGGGGCTGGGAGGGGTAAATGGCAACTGCTCGCGTGTTGTCAGGATAGATTAGTGTGACACGACTCAATCAGACGTTCAGCTCGGCAGACAGGCTCGGGGGAATTTTGCAGAATGCCGTACGAGATCCCCATTGCTCTTGGATACACACACACATACACACACCCACCCATCTCGACATCTAGCTCTTGGAATCAGACAATCAATATTTATTTCAATTTGTAATCCTATTACATTTGCACATATTGTGTGTTTATGTGTTGTATTAGCATGTGTGTGTGCGTTAAAGCATTGATAATTTCACTGGACCTCATAAATGTCATTTATACAGAATGGATGACAGTTTTGGTACAAGCTTTATTGGTGTTGTGGTGGTATTTGGTACAAGCCGTGTGTCGGTGTGTGTGTTCTAACAAGAGAGTATGTTTGTTCTCTGTAAATATCAGCAGGCCAACTCGGGTCTCCTCCCACTGTTTTGTTTACCGAAATAAATGACCCCATTACATCACTGGCAGGAAACACCGCTCAACATGGATTTTCTTGTGTGTGTGCGAGTGTGTGCATACATATAGGTGTGTGTATTCATATATAATATATTCATTCATATATATATATATATATATATATATATGAATGAATATATATTTTAAATGAGTACTTTTATTCAGCAAGGAAGCGTTAAATTAATCAAAAGTGACAGTGAAGACATTTATAATGTTACAAAAGATTTATATTTCAAATAAATGCTGTTCTTTTGAACTTTCTATTCATAAAATAAGTGAAATATATATATATATATATATCACGATTTCCACAAAAATATGAAGCAACACTGCTGTTTTTTAACATTGATAATTTTTATTTAAATTTTTAAAGTTTATTAAGCAACAAATCAGCATATTAGAATGATTTTTGAAGGATCATGTGACACTGAAGACTGGAGTAATGATGCTGAAAATTCAGCTTTGATCACAGAAATAAATTACATTTTATAGTATATTAAAATATAAAATAGTTATTTTAATTAGTAATAATACTTCATATTTTCAATATTTTTACAGTATTTTTGGTCAAACAAATGCAGCCTTGCTGAGGATAAGAGACTTCTTTCAAAAACATTAAAAAAAAAATCTTACCAACCCACAAAGCTTTGAGCTTTTGATAGTGTACTTATTTACTTTGTTAGGCTCCTGGTCTTTTTGTGAACTATTCATTGGCGAAGACTATTCAAAATTACAAACCGTCTTTGTAATCTTTCATCACAAGCAACTAAAACAACTTTCCTTTTCAGATGACATCAAGCCCTATTATTTTTCAGCCCGCCCCTCCACCGTCCTGTCATACAAAGATCACTCTTTACAATCCAATCAATTCCTGATGCATGAAATCAAATCCCACCCACTTTCTTCTGGTTGAACATTTCGTTTCTCCAAAGTATGGAAGTAAAATCAGCTTCATAATAGCTTTAAATATCAGGCAGACTAAAAAAAAGCAATCTGTGGAAGTAATTTCACCATGACTGACCCTCCAGAAGAGCAAAATGTGTCACTGTCCAAGCCATTGTGTTTTTACATGCTGTAGAATATGTAGCACAGCTCTCTGTCTGTCTACAGCAGTGCATGGCTGAATTCTGCATGCCAGCCGTCCTGTCACATACAATTAAACCTAGACACTTGCGTCTCTTCCTCTGCTTTTACACACACTGTCTCCCATTTCAAAAAGGCACCAGAGAGAAATGAGCAGCATTTTTTCCCTCATGATAATGTATATGCACTTGCAAGTCATATAGACTTGCAGTAGAAGTCAATGTGGCAAGCATACAACTATCACCCCATAGACTTTCACTGTAAGTGCATTTCTGTACAAATAAAGTTTGTTGTTATTATTGTTCTTCTAGCAAGTTAAAGATACTTATTGATATTTAGCCCCATGGAATGCTAATTTTACCAGGGGAACCCCGCAAAAAAAGTGGATTTTATCCCCCGGAATGCGATTTTTACCGGGGGACCCCCCTGAAGCGTGATTGGGCTAGTTTTGAGTAGCAATTGGGTAGGTTTTGTTGTGGCAAAGTTACTAATACTTAGTAGAATGTCTAAAATGGACCATCGAAAGAATGCTTAACCTTATACTTTGGCACATTGTAACATTGTTTGTGATACAAATATGAATGAGATTTCAAATCATGCGGATTGAGGAGAGGTACGTGCGCAAAAACTCCTTAGACTTATTTCACAGACCCTGAGCTCAGTGTTATTTTAGTTTTTAATTGTTTTATTATACACTGTAAAAAGAATTGTTGGTTTAACTTAAAAAAAAGTAAGTTACCTGTTTGCCTTAAAATTTTGAGTTCATTGAACTTAAAAATGTGAGTTAATACAATGAAGGCAATTTGTTTAATCAACAGAAACTCAAAATATTATGTTATCTGAACCACATTAATTATCTAAGTTGATTTGACAAAAGAAAAAATGTTCTGATAACAATCATGAAAATCATTTTTTACAGTGTAGTTATTAATATTTTGAATGAGCTTTTATTTTTATATTTTTATATAATCAACAACCTAGCAGTGTGCCAGTGAGTTTTGCATTATCAAGCACCACACATTTTCTTAAAAAAAATAATTTTTTTTACTTGATTTAACCCTGAATATTGCTTTGAATGTAAAAAAAAAGTCTCTCTCTCTCTCTCTCTCTCTCTTTCTCCCTTCCTCTGTTCTTGCACTTGTCCCTGTTTTGGTAGCTGCCCACTGGTGCATTTAATAAAATAAAAAGGACTCGAGCGTGCTGTAGGCATGGTGCAAGATGATAGCCAGATCTGCTTACTGTAAATACTGCATAAAAAAAAACTCACCTCCGTCACACGCAAACACACAGAGGTGAGTGCGACAGCGAACCCTAGACATCTTAAAGGACCTCAGAACCTTAGAACGGTTAATTGTTCGCTCTCCAACAAGAATGGTTGTTTATCTTGTTCTGCTTCATTACATGAGAATAATCACAACATTTTGCTTCATTGCCTCAAGTGTTGAAACTGCACCGCAGACAAAAGGAGCGTGTGTGTTTGTTTGTGCGAGCGTGCGGGGAGGTGTTGCTAGTCCAAGGGGGTGCTTTCGGAGTGGGGAACGTTTTGCTGAGTCCTTCATCAGCAAGTCAAGTTTATCCATCTGGGTTGGCAGGTTTATTCTCTTGTCCCTAATTTTCTTTTGTCCTCCGGCAGGGCCTCTCTGTGCGACACACACACACACACCTCTGCCTGGTGACCTGGAGTGTGTGAGCCTCTCACCGGTGCTTTTAAGCCAAGCTGCCAGCTGACTGAGGCCGAATCCCTGTGCAACCAAGCATGGACGTAAAAACAAACACATGTTGAATTTGTTCATTTCTCACTGGAGTATATCATATTGTTATACCCTGCACAGATCTTATTTAAGAACAGGATTTTTTATAATACTGTTATAAATAAATTTTATGTGAATCAGAAGGGACATGGCAATACAATGTGTGTGTGAATACATATACATTTTTTACATAAATATTTTAGTCTGTGAGTCAAGCATAGAGCAACCAAGAAAACAAAACTGCAAAAAAAAAAAAAAAAAAAAAAAAAAAGTTTGGGTATATATATAAAAAATATACCTATTAACATTCATTTATTAATTTATATCAATAATATTATTCATTTAAAACATGACAATTTGTACGGCTTATTACCATCCATTAGATAGTCAGTGATCACATTTTGTGGGTTATTAACTAATCTGGCAACATTTTCCATGTCTGTAGTCAAGAGGAACTTAACAGTTTACCTACTGAAGCTCCTTAATCAAATTACTGATTGAATGATGCTGTTTAAAACCTGATTACATGCGTGGTCTGAGCTGAATTAAGACACTTGAACAGTTCCAAGGTCCATCAAACATTTGCAACTGCAATGTTTGCGATATTAGGTTAAATTGGTCGTAAATGTCTAGTTAGCGTTTCAAGAGAGAACTCTCTCAGCTTTTTGCTTGGTCTTCTCGTGCTGTAATGGGCAACGGGTTTAGATAACTAGGCTCAATTGTATTCCGTCTCAATCAGTAATCTCTCTTTTATTGAAGTATTAAGGGCCTATAATGGCTTCTAAGCTCTTGTGGGTGGCCGGTGGTAGCATCTAAAGAGCTTCGGTGCTGCTTCTTTAGGTCTGGCAGATCTTCTCGCAAAGCCACCACCTCTGAATGTGTCTGAATGCCATACCTCTCTCTGATTAAGTCCCCTGGCCTCGACCAGCCGAGCGTGAAAGATCAAATGTGCGAAAACAGAGGAGGGTCCATAGTGACGTGATAGTTATCTGTCCCAGTCAATGCAAGGGAGCGAGATAATGGGTGCACATGAAACAAGTGGGCAGCACTGACAACCCCGGACCTATTTGATCCTCCCCAGACCGTAAAGGGGGCTTAAGCCAGGCCCTGTTTCACATAAGAATACTCAGTGGATAATTAGCATACTCCTCCTCCCCTCCTTTCACAGGCTGGCTGCTCTATTGGGTTGGCACCGCTTTGGTGTTTGGGACTTCACCCTCAAATGACCGATCTGCCCCTGTGTTGACCTGATGGCCTCTTTAGCTGACCACTTGATTAAGAGACTTGGGCGTCCTGTCACATTGACACAGTTCACCTTTTGCTTTGCTCTGCTGATGTGTCTATGCTAGGGCTGTCAATCGGTTGCAAATTTGGATCAAATTAATTAGTATTTATCTGTCTATCGATCTTTCATTCTAGCTATCGTTTTATTGTTCTAGCTATTCTAGCTATCGTTTTATCGTTAAAACTACCGTTTTATCATTATAGCTATCATTCTAGCTATCGTTTTATCGTTCTAGCTAACATTCTAGCTATCGCTTTATCTAGCTATCATTTTATCATTCTAGCTATCATTTTATATCGTTTTATCATTCTAGCTATTGTTCTAGCTATCGTTTTATCATTCTAGCTATCATTCTAGCTATCATTTTATCGTTCTAGCTATCATTCTAGCTATCATTTTATCGTTCTAGCTATCATTCTAGCTATCATTTTATATCGTTTTATCATTCTTGCTATTGTTCTAGCTATAATTTTATCATTCTAGCTATTCTAGCTATCGTTTAATCGTTCTAGCTATCATTCTAGCTATTGTTTTATCGTTCTAGCTATCATTCTAGCTATCATTTTATCATTCTAGCTATCGCTCTAGCTATAATTTTATCATTCTAGCTATCGTTTAATCGTTCTAGCTATCGTTTTATCGTTCTATCGTTCTAGCTATCATTTTATCGTTCTAGCTATTGTTCTAGCTATCATTTTATCATTCTAGCTATCATTCTAGCTATCGTTTTATCGTTCCAGCTATCGTTTTATCATTCTAGCTATCATTTTATCATTCTAGCTATCGTTCTAGCTATCATTTTATCATTCTAGGTATCGTTCTAGCTATCATTTTATCGTTCTAGCTATCGTTCTAGCTATCATTTTATCATTCTAGCTATCATTCTAGCTATCGTTTTATCTTTCTAGCTATCGTTTTATCATTCTAGCTATCATTGTAGCTATCATTATTATTGTTCTAGTTATCTTTCTAGCTATCGTTCTAGCTATCATTTTATCATTCTAGCTATTGTTCTAGCTACCGTTTTATCGTTCTAGCTATCGTTCTAGCTTTCGTTCTGATGTTCTAGCTATCTTTCTAGCTATCGTTCTGTTGTTCTAACTATCTTTCTGTCTATATATCTATCTTTCTATCTAGCTATCATTCTAGCTTATCGTTATATTGTTCTAGCTATCGTTCTAGCGTTCTAGATATTGTTCCAGCTATCGTTTAATAATTGTAGCTATCATTCTTTTGTTCTAGCTATCACTCTAGCTATCATTCTAGTTATCGTTCTAGCATTCTAGCTATTGTTCTATCATTCGTTCTATCATTCTGTCTATCTATCATTGCTGGTTTATATATTGTACACATGCAAACAGTCTTTTACTGTTGTGTCACATTTCGTTTTGCTGTTTTTCGGCATCTTGCTCCATGAATGTTACATTTATTATACAAGAAATCAAGAAAAAGTCAACTCAGAACCTCTCTAACATCTAAAAAAAAAAAAAAAAAAAAAAAAAAAAAAAAGATAAAATTACTTTTAAGTCCCATTTTCTCCCAAGATAAATGATTACTGTGTCATTTGGAATTGCTTTTATTCCCTTCTATAACTTTGCTTGCATATTTAAGGCCGGTCTGTCTCGTTAGTTTCCCTGGAGATACATTAAAATCCTCCACACCCACTAGCTGGCCCTCTCGACCACCACCTGCCTCCTCCTAGAACACAGCCGTGGCAGGCCAGTGCCATTTTAGCAAGTTACTTAGCACCTGCTCTAGGGAGTTACCCAAAAACTAGTCCACATTAGAGCCAGTGTCCCCTCAAAACACTCTCACTCAATGTCATTATTTAAATATCAGAAATGAAAATACTTTCTGAAGTTGTTTTTAATGCATGTGCTCTGTATGTATCTTTTGCTTTTGTTAAAGTAATTTTAATTTATTTTGCTCTTTTCATTTTGTGTGTATGTGTGTGTGTGTGTGTGTGTGTGTGTATATACATCTCAAACCTGTCTTTCTAATCCCATTTCTAAAATGAAAAAAAAAAATGAAGGCATCTTAATGAGTCAGAGATAAAAAAGGCTCCATTTGACTAAATGATTGTCCAGAATCTCCAGCAAAGGGGTATAATCCTCAACTAGGCCAATTAGCGCAAGCCTGGGTTCACTATCCTCAGACAAGCCAACTGATTAGAGCTGACACCAGTCTAGTTCTCACTGCTGCAATGCCAGGTATGATGGGTCTACTTCAAAGAGCCTCCAGGCATCAGCAGGGCAAAGGATTGGAGGCCAACTTTGGCCGGCCTGCTAATCTCCCTGCTGCTAAAGCCACGGCGCTCCCCAGTACTCGCACAAAACCAGCTTACAGTTGCACAATCAGGAGGTATTAAGGCCTGGGTCTGAGTCATGCCAATTGCCTTTGATTTTCTGATCGTCTGACCGAGAGGATGGTCACACGTCCTGTCATATGTTTTTAAGGCATGCTTATGATTAAGTGGCCAAGTACATCTGTAAAAACTCCATCTATTTATATATCTATATCTATATCCATCCATCCATCCATCCATCCATCCATATTTTTACCCGATATCTAAGAAAAAAAAATCCATCCATCCATCCTATTTTTTTTCATATTGTTAAGAATCCTTTGCATGCAGGCAATGCCTGAAGTCTGGAACCCATAGACATCACCAAAGACTGGGTTTCCTGCTTTGTGATGCTTTTCCAGGCCTTTACTGCAGCTATCTTCAGTTGTTGTTTGTTTGTGGGTCTTTCCACCTTTAGTGCCACTGGAAGCCATTCATGGCCATGCCATCACACTGCTTTGTACGTGTGTGAAACACACCATGTTTTACAGTTGATGTTGTATGCTTTGGATCATGAGCTGTTCCAAGCCTTCTCCATACTTTTTTCTTTCCGTCATTCTGGTACAGGTTGATCTTAGTTTCATTCATCCAAAGAATGCTTTTCCGGAACTGGTCTGGCTTTTTTAGATTTTTTTTGGCAAAGTCTAATCTGGCTTTTCTATTGTTGAGGCTTATGAATTCTGTATTGGCTCTCAAGAAGTCTTCAATTGTAGACTTTGAAAATGACACACCTACCTCCTGAAGAGTGTTCTTCAATTGGCTGGATGTTGTGAAGGGGTTTTTCTTTACCATGGAGAGGATCCTGCGATTGTCCATCACTGTTGTTTTCTGTGGAAGGCCTTTTTATGTTGCTGAGATCACCAGTGCATTATTTTTTTCTCAGAATGTACCAAACTGTTGATTTGGCCACTCCTAATGTTCCTACTATCTCTGTTGTGGATTTGAAGCCTAACAACTGTCCGTTTCATTCGCATGGGGAACTCCTTTGACCGCATGATGTAGGTTCACAGCAACAGCTTCCAAATGCAAATGTCACACTTAGGTCAACTCCAGACCTTTTACCTGCATTATTATGTCCATGGAATGTCCGTAAAACATAAAAACCCAACGTGTGTGTGACCTGACACATGATTGGCAGGTCTGTTTTTGGAGAGGGTTCAGGTAAAGGCTGACTGCTGCTGAAGGGAGTTAGTTCCCACAACTAATGGTTGCAATCTGCTGGAAGCTCAAATTTCAAGTAGGCTTGCAGGCCTTGGCCAGGTGAAGAAACACAATTGGCTATGATTCCAGGTAGGTTAGCTAGTTATGGGAACAATTTCCTCTTAATCACTTAATTGTTTGCTGTGGGGATTGGCAACAAGTAGACTGATCTCTTATCTACTTTCAGCTTTTGAAATGAAGTATACTCTTTGTGTTTCCCACTAAAACACAAATTCATCTTCTAGCTAGCAAATACTAACAAAAATGGCATGAGCGAATAAAATCCAGTTTTCTAATAGGGAAAGTGTTGTTATATGCCTTAAATTAGATTAAAATTAAATGATGTCACTACTAATCATTCTTGTATAATGCTGAGCTTAGTTGTAGGTGGACTTACTGTACAATAACATTTAGCCATGCAGGTGCATTAGCCTGAAGCTACCATTAACTTCAGGACAGGTGAGCTATGTTGGATTAGTTTCTTCACACTGGAAGGGGGACTAAGGTTTGGCTAAGAATGTGAAACAGGCGTGTAATTAAACTGTGCTTATGCAGTCAGACAATGAAGCTAATGAGAACTTCTCATCACTGACAGGGTGAAAATTTGGACTACATGACTGGTTTCAAGTTATCTCAGCTCGATTTGCTTTGGAATGTAGTGCATGCAGGCGTTGCGTTCCTCAGAGGTGTCACTGTTGTGATGCTTCTGTTGGATTATTTATGTTTTTGTTGTACCAAAATCCCAGATTTTTCCAGCCAAGTGAGCACATGTATTTTCAGGCTGCCCGCTTTCTCCACCATTTCTTGTACATTGCAACTTTATTTCTATCAATTGAATATGTATATCTTGCAGCGTGTTTTCATATTTAGCAAACATGCTTGCATATTTTTTTAGTCCTTGTATACAAATATAAAAAGAAAAAACAGAATGCATTTTCTATTAAAAAAACAAAAAACAAACATTTGCTTTATTCTTGGTTACAGGTTGGGGAAACTGAATGGTCAAAATTGCTCACTTGGTCAATAAGGTAAGTTTAATTTTTTTGTTTTACTAACGTGCAGTTAAAAAATAATAAACCAATAAAAATAAAAAAACAATATAATAAACCGATAATAACTGCATATTTTATTTAGCTTTTACTTTGTTTCATTTAATGTAATAATTCTTTGAAATCTACAATTTTATAATGTGAATTAGAGTTATGACCATTGACGTGTGTCTTCTCATGTAAGAATTATTTATATGAGCCAGAGCTTAATGATAAATTAAAAATAGACTTGTTAAATATTATGTACAAATTTGGTGGCTTTATCTGTTATATGACAGATTTCACTTTCATGGAGCTTCTGAGATGCATCTTTCTGATGCACATTACGAAAATGGCTCTTGTTATATGAGTATTTATATCACCCATATAAAAAAAATGCATTTATTTATAGTTGATAACTCTGTATGTGATGTGTTCATCAACAAACTTTTTAGACCATTGAGCTCAAAACATAGGAATGTCAGCAGTTGGATTAAATAGATTAATATATTTATGAGGTATTTTGTGTAGTGAAATAGCAAACAAATTGTTAGTGGTTTCTGTTGTTGGAGGCTCCAGCTACAAGCCGAGCTGCTGGAGTCTAGGTCACCAGTTCAGGTCCTTGTCACCTGGAGTAGCGCTCTTATCTGAGCTGTTTTGTCAGATCCTGTCATGACATCTGTGCTCCTATTGGCTGCAATTTAACCTGAAACATGTTGGCATCAGCCTGCCAGAGGTACAGTGAGGGCAGCAGATGAAGGAAGAGAGTGGGAAGGAGGAAGATTGGAGGAGAAAGGGCAACTGTAAAGACGAGACGGCAGATAAGGACAAAAGGAGGGCAGCTAGGGGATTTGCGATTGTGATAGAGTCTGAATTAAGAGGTTATATTATGTTTTACATATCAATGATGGTTGGATTCATTGTGGCTCATTATGTAAGATGCAAAGTGAGTACTGAAGGCAAGATGGCTGCCGAAGTGATTACCAGTCAGTTCTAATTAAATAAAAGGCGTGAATGAGAGAAAAAGACTTGTTCCATTATGTTCTAGCCTTTCTTTAACAACATCTTATTGTCTCTAGCATGTTTCTACTGTGTTACTTAAGGAAGCACATGCTGGATCAGATGGTTTCAGTACAAATTAATAATTTGCAATACTAATACTTAAGTGTTCTATACGTCTGTCAGATGCTACTTCCCCTGTATAATCTAACTTTGGGCCTTTAACCACCTATAAAAAAACAGCATACCATTGCTTTTAAAATAATTATCTGTTGCATTTTCAAGAAAGGTTTGTTTTCTGTGGTAGTGGTATTCTATCTCAACCAAAACCATTCTACATGGTACATTGATTCAGACATATGTTGAATAATTATTCATAGTGCATGCTTTATTTCAAGCATTTGTAGGTCTTTGAACTAAAATGTTGAAGAGGTTAATGTGTTTGGGGGGGGAAAGTTTGCTTTTCATGCAAAGTAGGTAACTTTAAATGAACCAAAATGCTTCACTCAAAAGCAAATGTTTACAGTATTATGTAAACAACAACAAAAAATAATAAATAAATAACTGAGCTAGTCTTTAAAAATTGGTAGATAGAAGTTGTCTTTATTTCGATAGCCATTGTAAACATTCTACTAACTATAAATAACTTTGCAAGTGCAAAAAGCTCTCTAGCTCTCTCGTTAGAGCATTAGTAGACTGTTAGGGTTAGTAGAATAAGTTGACATGTAGTTGCAAATGTCTGTGTCTGTTGGGGAACCAACAAAATAAATGTGTGCTATGATATGGAATATGTTACTAGTATCTGATTTCGCAAATAGGTTGTTTCTGAATAATAAAAAAAAAATGTCGAAACAATGTAACGTGCTTGCTCTGGCACTAGTTTTGGGTGAAGAGATGTGCTTGTTGTTATTGTTTGTTATCATTGTACAAGCAGAACGGACGATTGGTCAGTGTGGTATTTTTCCCGCCTCCTCCTCCACTGTGATTGGACGGCTGCGTAAAAAGTGACAGTGATGAGTGCTGCGTTTTACCCAAAGTTGAACATTCTTCAACTCTTGCCGACTGGTAAAAAACGCAGAGCGCTCAGCATGAAATAGACGTTCAGCGCCTCGTCATGCTGCTGCCGTTTTAAAAAAAAAACTTGGCATTCTGATTAAAAACAATAAGATAAATACACTAGCCTCAGGAAAAAAAAAAACGTTGGTGGACACACGGCCTTAGTAGATATTAAGCCGAAAGTCTACTAATACTGTAATGACTGGTAGCTGACATGTCTAAAGTGGACTACCGAAATAAAGTGTTAGTGTCATTTTTTGCATGTTAATTTTAATGTCAGTGAAAAAAGTTGATAAATTAGCATTTCAAAAGGTCACAGGTCAAGTCTTTCCAGTGAATAAACATAACGTGATGTTTACCCAAATGATTGGCCACTTGAGTGGACGATAAAGTCTGTGAAAGGATAATCTAGTTATTATACCATTACGAACAACTATACATTGTTAAGTTTTTTCAAGTATCAGTTGTGTAAAAACCTCTACTGTCGGATTGGTGGGCATGTGACGGTCCTTGCTGAATTTATTGTTATCAGCGTCCCAGGCATCATCCGCCCCCCTCTTGTCCGTATTCAGAGGGGGAAGTCCAAAGGTGGAATTTTGATCCAGGCCATAGAGTGCCATAGCCAGGAGCAATTCCTGCTTTGTCTCCACTGGCATTCGACTTAAAAATAACTTTCCCACAGTTTGTGTCTCATCCAGATATGGGCCGGTGCAGGCCAAGCTGTTTTGTTGGATGGAAGCTTTGGGGTTTTGCTCAGGGGTTGTAGGGAGCCCCTTTGGTATGTGACTCAAATATAAATTCCCATTAGACAATCATCTGATAGTTTAACTCAAATGCTTTTTTGACATACAAAGTAAGGCTGTGATATATGTGAGTCGGCACTTGCAGTTCTAAAATGGGAATGAGAAGTAACTGGCAGCAATGCAAGTATCACTCCTTTCCAAAATAATTATTGTTATATATTGTCTGCATTTAGTTTAGTAGTCCCATAATGGAAAAGAGTGCATTACAACGCTGTCTTATGCTTTAATACAGTCTGTTGCAGCTTTATGATACAGACGGCATGACCGTACGCATTTTAAACACATGGAGAATTGTGTGGAACTAATGACAGTGTGTCTACATCAGGTTTAACACCATATCACATTTCACAACAGGAGATAAGAGGACTGCTGTGTATTTCAAAAAATAATAAGGTGGCTAGTACTAAGTTTAATTATTTATTTTATGTACTATGGTATAAATTGTAGATGTTTTTCTATAGTGACGTATATTTCAAGTTTTAGGTTTTAAATATGTTCATAGTTCATGAAGGGTCAGTCTGACTGTTTAAATTTCAATTATGTGAAATCTGAAAATATATTCATAATTTTCTTTTATTTATTCATAGTTATTAATATATATTCAGTATTTACATTTACTTTATATTCAGATTTACAAATAAATATTTTCAAAATTATAAGTTTTATATTGAGGATTTATAAATATACATTCAGATTTCAAATAATAGATTTCTTGATATAATATATATTATATATATACAGTAGTGGCCAAAAGTGATATTCGACCTAAGAAAAATTGATATCTTCACCCTTTATTTAAATATTATAAAAATTTGTTAAAGATTTTGTAAGCTGTAGTTTGCCCAAATAATTATTATATTGTATAATAATATTATATATAATTCAATATATATATATATAAGAAAATATTATTATACTTTCCCTCTACGTTTACACAAAATCCTGCAATGATGACTTTAAAATAAGCTTTTTTATGTGTCTCTAGTGGCGGATCAAGCAGTGACCATCAGGTCCAAACCCCACAGGTAGCCTTTCAGAGAGGTTGTATAGAGATGTACCAGAGCACAGATAATAAGTATTGATCACCGAAGAATGTACCTTATTGTTGTGGAAAGATTGTTCACAGCCAGGCATAAAGAGTAACACTACTTCAAAAAAAGGGTGTCTGTGTAAGTAGGTCCGCCTTCTATTTTGTGGAAGATTTTTGAGCCCCATTGTAAGCTGAGGATGATTTTAAATGTGTGGCTAAGATAAACTTTCCCATTGTCATTAATGAGGACGGCTAATACTGAGTGACAAGTGCATTTGGAGAGGGAGAAAAAAGAGCCGTTAAATTTGTCAAAGCAGATCATTTCAACTGAGCAAACTTAAGGCCTTTGGGGGGTGTTTTTTATTCTCATGAAGCCGTAGCCTTGAACCATTTTCAGAACATACAGAAAAAGCAGAGAAATGCTGGAAGAATCCTGTCTATTTTTGCTGTGTCAAGAGAAATTAGTACATTTTGGCCATGCTGAAATCTGCTGGGCCTGAGGTGTATACCTTTTTGTCCCATGGACCCTTTTCATATTTTTGAGGTTCTCAGAAGTGGAAGTCATCATAGTTGGGGTAAACTTCCATAGTGGTGAACAGGAGATGACAGCAAATATAATTTTTGTGTTGCCGTTTGCTCCAATAGCAAAAGAAAAAACTAGGGACGCACGATACCATTTTTTAAGGACCGAGTACGAGTACCGATAATTTTTTTCTAGTACTCGCCAATGCCGATACCTATACATTTATTAATTTCTCTCTCTCTCTCTCTCTCTCTCTCTCTCTCTCTCTCTCTCTTTTTTGATGTTGCAGTTTTCCAAGCACAACACAGTGAGACTAATGGATGTAGGACAGCTTCTTTATTTTTACTCTAATGAAAAGAGTAATCATGTTTATGTGCTTGTCACAAACTTAAAGAACAAAAATTTCACAGTGTCCAATAACCATCAAAGGGCATAATTACCAATATATATAATTGTTATTACAAACAATACAACAAATACTATAGAGATACAAATTTTTTAAAAAAAACTTGTTTTTCAGATACAGTAGGTTTATTTACCATGTATACATTTATTTAACACATTTTGTTGTTTTATTAACATTAATGACAAATATAGGCTACGGTCCCTTTAAGACCGAATCCATGGATGCTGACACATAAAATTCTGAAAATTCTGAAAATTCTGTCAGTTACGTCACGTGAGGTATCGGACTTTGGTATCGGGGGTATTTTTACGAGTACAAGTACATGGGCTTGGTATCGGTATCGGTTCATCCCTAGAAAAAACCCATGATGGCTTTTCACGACTTTCCACAGAGGTAATGATGTGAAATTTGCTGTCACTCCTTCATCTGTTGTATTTGAAACACTCACGCAGCACATTAATTCATATTTTGTAATTTACTGCCAAGGTAATATAACACAAATTATACCATTATAAACAGTGTTGGGGAAAGTTACTTTTAGAAGTAAAGCATTACAAAATTGTGTTATTCCCTAAAAAAATATATAACCGTGTTACTTAGTTAGGTACTTTTTTTATGGAAAGTAATGCTTTACATTACTTTTGTGTTACTTTTTCTCATCTGGTCTGGGCTTTGTAAGTTCTATTTTTGGCAAATATAAATTCCCTTTCACACCAAAAGTGAAATGAATAAGCCTCAGGTTGAAGGAAATGCACACCTGTATGCTTACATTTAGTCTAGAACCTAGTCTATAATAACCATCATGTTCACACAGCGCACACAACGCGCACACAATTTCTCTCAACATGTGGACAGGAGAGATGTCAGTCGATAAATGAGAAAAGAAAGTAACTTGCAAAAGTAACTTATTTAAAAAGTAACTCAAAAGATATTTTGTCGTAAATTTAAAAGTAATGCATTACTCTACTAGTTACTTGAAAAAAGTATTCTGATTATGTAACTCGCTTTACTTGTAATGCGTTACCTCCAACACTGGTTATAAATATATAATTTCAAATTTCAATAGTCAGATTGTCATTTCTCATGAACCCTTGTGAAGCAGGAATCAGTAGTTTTTACTACATGCTAAAGATCTTTTGATATGTAATCCTAACCTCTGGGTGAATAGACTGAGACGATAAATTTGCCCATCCTGTTTTTTAAAACCATTTTCACTTTTTTAAATTTCCATTTTACTTCTATACTCGCCCCCTGTGGCACCTCTGACACTTTTCTCTAGTTTATGCTAGTCGAGCCACAACAGATGCTAATGCAAAAGCCACTGTGTCCCTTTTAGCATCTCTCTGCCACATTTCCACAGCTCCCAAGTCTCTGCCCTTAATTCAATCTGTTAGACTATTCATGTGATAACTATCTGAGGAGTGCTACGAGAGACTTCTTGCAAGCAAGCCATTCCCTTTTCATGGAACCCATCACTTTTAGAGCTCAAAATAAGATGTCTTATCTAATCTCAAATTTTTTTTGTGAAATAGCGAATGCCTTTGAATTACAAACCAGACAGAAATGCTAACCAAATCAACCCCAGTACTACTTTTTCTAACATCTCGCCTTACCTTTCATTCCACAGCTTTGAAAATTGATGCCTATTTGGCAGATGCCAAAGCTCTTAGCCGACACATTGTGCAAGAAAATATGACAGGTCTTAATTATCAGTAATGAAGCAGGAATAAGCTGCACACTTAGATATAATATTCTAAACGACCTTTCGGGGGCTAGGAGTGATGATTAAAGGTATCCGTTTCATGAATCATGCCTCATTTAGTCGCTAGTCTTTTGTGTTGGCTAATGAGCGTAGGGCGACGTTTTTAAGTTGGATGTGTAAATGGTTGGAAAGTGTAAAAGCTGATTAAACTGATTTAGTGTCTTGAGACCGGTCGAACGTTACTTTAGTTTAGAGGAAGCTGCTAGCCGTCTTTATCGCAGGTTTCTTATAGAGCTGATAAGGACTCTGCTGTCTCATGCTGTTTGTTTTATTAGCATACTCAGAGATTAGCATAGGCTAGGGAGAAAAAAATTACTTAGCTCTTTGTTTTCATGTAATGACAGTCTTTAAATGCAATATAAATTTATTGTTACGCCTGACTCTGCAGTATGAGTTTCCCAGGTGTACTTGAAGGCAGCATAAGGCACATTATAGTCATGTCAGAATAATTGTTTATGACACATGAACGGCAAAACAATGTTGTAATTACAAGTGGGAAACTCTGGATTTTCTTTTATTAGATTTTTTTTTTTTTTAGAGTTGGGGCTGTTTCATTGAGAAAACATGATGGATGTAGTGTCTGTAGGTGAAACAGTTACCGTGCGATACTGGAAGAATATCGCATGGCTGGAAAGACCTCTCAACCAATCAGATTCGAGAACCAGAAAGAACTGTTGTATAAATTTAATATAATATAACACAAAGTATAGCGTTATAAACAGTGTTTGGGAAAGTTACTTTTAAAAGTAATGCATTACAATATTGCGTATTGCATTACTTAGTTACTATTATGGAAAGTAATGCGTTACGTTACTTTTGCATTTATTTTTCTCATCTGGGCTGGGCTGTTTGTAAGTTCTAGAGAAAACTGAGAAAACATGATGGATGCTATGGATGCAATGCCTGTAGTTGACGATAAATCTGTTAAAATGTATGAATTTTTTGTTTTTCATTTACAATAAAATTAGTTAAGTTGCATGTAAATACGAGTGTATTGTACAATTACAATATAACGATTCTGTTTATAGTTCCTTGACAGATTTAATAAAAACATATAAAAGCAAAAACTCACCTAATGCATATTTTCTTATTTTGTAGAAATAATAAAGAAATGTATAATGAAATTATATTGTAAAAATATTCTTAATAATTTTTTGTCAAAGTAGAGTTGAAAACCTTGCTAGATTTTTAGTAGAAAAAATATATCGCCAATGTTCTCCTACCAAAGTGATTTGAACACACCTGACATCGTAATTACGACTTACCAACTCGTCAATACGAATTTTCCAAGAAGACATGAACGCACCACTAGTTTAGCTAGGTTAAGCTTAAAAATTTCTTAGTTAAAAAAAGTTTTAGATGTTTAAAGCTATGGAAGCTTGTTTCCGCCATGGAATAAAAAAATCACAAAGGTAATTACATGTTGCGAGTTATATAGTCAGTATTATATGGAATCCCGTTTCCGCCACTATATAAAAAAAATAAAAACAGTAATTGCGACTTTTTATCTCAGAATTCTGACTTTTTTTTTCTCACAATTGCATGATATAAAGTCACAATTCTGATTTTTTTTCTCGCAATTCTGACTTTATATCACGCAATTGCGAGTTTATATCTCAGAATTGTGACTTTATATCACGCAATTGCGAGTTTACATCTTGCAATTCTGACTTTATATCACACGATTGCGAGTTTATATCTCAGAATTGTGACTTTATATCACACAATTGCAAGTTTATATCTCAGAATTGTGACTTTATAACTCGCAATTGTGAGAATAAAACTCAGAATTGTGAGATATAAACTCGCAATTGCGAGATAAAAATTTGCAATTACTGTTTTTATTTTTTTATTTAATGGCGGAAACGGGCTTCCATAGTATTGTGAGATATATAAAACTCAAAATTGCGATTAAAAAAAGTCTGAATTGTGAGTTTAGCTTTATTTCTCGCAATACCTTTGTTTCTCACAATTCTGACTTTATTTCTTGCAATTCCGAGTTTATTTCTCAGATTTGTATGATATAAACTTACATTTGCAAATTATAAAATCCGAGTTGTGAGATAATCTCAGAAAAAAAGTCTTTTGTGAGATAAAAAGTTGCAATTACCTACCTAAAAATTACTTGTCTTTTATTCCATGGTGGAAACAAGTTTCCATTTAAAGCATAAGCACTTTGCACTAAAAAGCATAAAAACTGTTCCAAAAACAACATGTGGGATGTTACATGACTGTTAGCAAACTCGCTAAAGCTCTTTGAGGTCTGGAGGCTTGAGTGTGGGGCTGTGCTGTAAAATTCCCTCAGTATCTACCTTCTAACCACCCCCATCAGTCCCAGCTGCCTCCACACGAAGATGCCAAAGGGTTCATCTGTGGCTTTGGGTAACCAGCATGAAGCTTCACAAAACTCTTGGTAGTTTCATGCAACTCACTATCTGTAACGAGTATGTGGTCTTCACTTTAGTTTTAAAGATGTGTGCCAGTGTAATTCTGTATATCATGTGTAGAAGATAAGGATACATAAGTTTATTTTTAAAGGGTTTTTCTCCTTTGCATTGTAAAAATACAACTTTTATGTAGCAATCTGTTAACTCGCCTAGAATATAAAGCATCAAAATATGCTATGGTAATATAGTATTCATTCATTTTCTGGCAGAACAATGTTGTTTTTCATTACTGGAAAACACTAGCTGAACAATTAAGCCTGCGTTGATTAAGATGTAAATTCTTTTTAATTAGAATGTAAATTCTTACATTTATATGAAGACATCAACTGTCAACGTTCCATGTGATATCTGTTTTTTTTTTTTGCTGTTTTTTTTTGTTCAGCCCACCGCCTGAATGAAGCTTTCATCGTTCATTTACGATGCTAAAACAATTTTGCTCTCCCTTTTGTTCCTCGATTCCTGCGTTCCCTTTTGACATTACTTTTGTTTGTATTGGCGCTCGCATCCCATGCAGTAGTGCCTTGGGACTCCAAGGAAATTTGGAATGAAAATTGAGTTCATTCAGTGTGCACCAATTACTTCTGCTGAATATTTCTCAATGCAAATCAAGCCTGTGCTCATGAAAGGTCCACATGTATTTGAAATAATTAATTTTCTCCTCTTTGGGAAGCTCGCAACAGAGCTTCTAATGTTTTGTTGTGTCTTTATACAGTGTATACGTGTGCGCACACAAACTTATTCATTGACAGCCATGTCAATATTTCTTTTGTCTGTCTATTTCATTTCCATTTTTAATTGTGGGGTGTATATCATACAGTAAATGTTAAACACAACGAGCGAAATTGGCTATCTTAGATACTCTGGGGATGGGGGACGGTTTTAGCCAGATCAGGATTATTTGGCCAAGTTAATGGATGTTGGCTGTCTCAGGGTTTGTTTTGTTGAGCTGTGGTGCACGTGTTTAGGACAGAGAGTGGGGAGGTGGTGTTGACTCCCTGGCTGAACCCTGGGCCCGAGCTGGAGAAGGAGAGCCCCAGGGCGGACGGCCCGATCAGGGGTAATCTGGGCTGGGGCCTGCCTCTAAGCCTTCTGGAGCTGACAGGTTGAGAGCCAGAGGCATCCTCTCTTTCCTTCACTATGTATATGTGGCCTTATTTTTTGAAACAATATTAATGTCTGTGTGTGGATTTTTCTATCTCTGTTTTTAATGGATGGATGAATGGATTTTTTTCTTAGATATTCGGGAAATGGGTGAATGGATGGATTTTGTTTTAGATATTGGGTAAAAGGATGGATGGATTTTTTTTTTCTTTGATATTGGATAAAAGGATGGATGAATTGATGGATTTTTTTCTTAGATATTGGGTAAAAGGATGAATGGATGATTTTGTTTTAGATATTTGGTAAAAGGATGGATGGATTTTTTTCTTAGATATTGGATAAAAGGATGGATGGATGGATTTTTTCTTAGATATTGGGTAAAAGGATGAATGGATGGATGGATGGATTTTTTCTTAGATATTAGGTAAAAGGATGGATGGATAGATGGATGTATGATGGGTATTTTTTCTTAGATATTGGGTAAGATGGATGGATGGATTGATGGATGGCTGGGTGAATGGTTGGTTGGATGGGTGGTTGGTTGGTTGGTTGGTTGGTTGGTTGGTTGGTTGGTTGGTTGGATGGCTGGCTGGGTGGATGGCTGGCTGGGTGGTTTGATGGCTGGGTGGGTGGTTGGTTGCATGGCTGGGTGGCTGGCTGGCTGGGTGGGTGGTTGGTTGGTTGGATGGCTGGGAGGGTGGTTGGATGGCTGGCTGGGTGGGTTGGTGGGTAAATAGTGTAATGTAGCAGTAGTGTAATTTTGCTTGCATTTCCTCATATTTTAAAAATCAGACTTTTGATGACTGAGTTCCTCTTGATGCTACTCACTGCGGTTTATCTGATCTCATTCGTTTGTTTGAGGGTGTTGCAGTCTCTCATTACTTTTTACTGTGTGTGTGTGTGTTTGGATGTGGCACAACCTTGCTCTTGCTCTTCCAAATCCCTCTCTGGCCCCTCTAAGCTAACTTGTTGACTAACAAGTTGTGGCTCTTTTCTCCTCTCGGCACTTGGTTCAAGACAACTACTTGAGACGAGAGGGGAACATTTATCCTAGAGGCCACTTGTGGCTACTCGAGCAGAAAGCCGTAACTCACGCTCTCTCTCTCTCTCTCTCTCTCTCTCTCTCTCTCTCTCTCTCTCGCTCTCTCCATCTCTCTCCGCAGCATTCCACATTTTTAATGAGTTTCTTCACAAACACTCTAGGGCCGCCTATTCTCTCTCTAGTACTGGCTAAAAGGGGATTTGTCCTAATTAAGAAGGCTGGACATGTATGTGATAGCCCACAGTGCCCACACATTACTTTTTAATCACCTTTAGTTCGCAAAACTTTCGAAGCCAATTATGACCATCATTTTTTGTTTTTATTTTTTAATTTTGCATTTAATCTTTTTTTTAGTTTGTTTGTTTTTCAGGTTTAATAGCGTCCTGACAACATTCCTTGTTTTTTCCTCTACATTTTGTCACCAACTGAACTTATATGCAAGTGGAAAAGCATTTTTTTCTCTCTCTCTCTTTCTCTCAAATTCAGCTTTCAAAGAGCTTTTTGTTTCAAAGTTTTTCAAGTCTCTTGAAGTGAGATTACCCCTTCTTGTTTGTATTTGTGTGTCTTTCTCTCTCCCTCCATGAAAAGAAGCGGTCCCTCATCTGTCCCTCCGCAATTACCCCATGGTACTCCTCCATGCATGCGACAACGCTTTTGAAATGGCCCTCTTTTCTCTTTTCGAGCTATATTTCATTGTTGACGCTAGTGGGCTGTGTCTATGTATTTAGAGGGTAATTGGTGGGAGATACAAGGAGCCAGTGAAGTACATCCACTTATCTCACTTCTCTTTTTTAGCCCGCCCGAGCATCTCGGTGAGCGGGACAAAATGCCCATAATGTCTGTTTTATACCTAGGTGGACAAACACAATCAAGGGCTGGTTCGGCATTGTCCCCGCCGCTGTTTGAAATAGTCTCCGAGTGCATCATTTGTGCCAGGGCTGGCTGCGGGCCCTCCAAGACGCCAACCTTTTGAAAACCCCCTCCCTCCCATCACTGAATGGCATAATCTAATGATTTCACTTACACCTCCCTTATTTAACACTGTCATGGAAAGCAAGGAATCAGCCATTTATAATTTACATGTCATTTGCTGCCTCATATTGTGTGAAATTTAATTACGGCCCCGCTCCGATTGTGGCCGGTGCTCGTTTGTCTCTGGCGGGGCTCACAATGCGGCATTGATGTGAGCCGGGGCGGCGCTGGCTGTGTCTCTTTTTATCTCATCACCTTCTGCTGTAGCCTTCAAGTCTGCTTGGTCCCTTCCTTTCAGTCCTTTGTGAGGAAAATGAGAGAAGTTGACCCCTCATTTTCATTTAAAAATCCAAGGGCCGTCATATAAAAGATTCACGTTCTTTTGAAAGGATCCTATTCAGGGCTTTTAGTACAATGGAATAAACTGATATTTTTTGCGCAGAAAGCGATTAACGCTCTTAATCGTGCCTTAAAGATTTTTCTAAACTTTTGACTAAGAGTGAAAGCGGCTAGTCACAGGTGCTTGACTAACTAGCGCAGACGTTTAGTGACGTCAACTTTGTGTCTCTGTGTGTGTTTTTGCGAAGGAAAAGGAGGAAACTTCAAGGGAAAGGGAGGGTTTCTTTTCGGGCTCCAGCCTTCGGAATCTCTAATGGCTTATTATTCAACATTTTAGTCAGTTTCTGAAAGTTTCCTTTAAATCAAAGGCGCCGCCACGCTGTAATTGCAGGCTGCTCGGCCTCCTGCGGAGCGATTCATATGACTGTAATCCACCTGACAACTCAGACTCTGCTTTGAGCTGGCAGCCGGCCCGTTTCTCAGCCAAACACTAAAGTCTGAATTAGGAGGATGAAGAGGATAATTATTAGATTCAGAAACAGTTTCCCAGCAAAGAAAACTGTTATTCACGGCTGGGAAATGTGCTTATGACATTCATTGTAAAGAGTGGTTTCTTGCTTTGGTGTATGATGTTGCAGTGAGGAGAGGTTTACTGAAAACAGCAAGCTGGAACGCTAATGGCCGAGGCCTTTGTGAAAGGGTGTTGAGAGATACAGAAAGGGAGAGAGAGAAAGGGTAAAGGAGTGCTGCTTGGGGTTGGATTACAAATCAAAAATTGCTGAAGTGGAATAACAGCATTCCACTGAGTTTTTGATGCTCACACATCCATTTCTCAAAATACTTTGCATTACTTTTACTCATCCTGCACCAATCATTGGTTCACTGTGTTTTTGTTAAAATTTTAATGAGGAGCTTTGGTTCAGATTCACGTACATTATTTATTTGCAATGGTGGATGTTGCACGGTTCATGAAAAAAGTGAAATGTGTAATTTCTGTACAAGCAAATGACTGTTTCCAAGCAGGTTTCCTGTAGTAACACTTCCATAGTTTGTGATTGGATGGCCAAACAGATAGCCCCGCCCCAAATTCACACCATTGGTTGAGCCACTGTTGCTATGCTGTTGCTGGTCGGATGTTTAAACAAACAGAGCAATGTTTTGATAGCACCACTGTGTTTACACTGTAGTTCAAAAGTTTGGGGTCAGTATGTTTTTTTTTGTTTTTTTTTTCTTAACAAATTAATTTTATTCATAAAGGATGCCTTAAATTGATCATATGTGACAGTGAAGACATTTATGTTACAAAAGATTTCTGTTTAAATAAATGCATTTTTTTCCATCAAAGCATCCTGAAAAAATGCATCATCATTTCCACAAAAATATTAAGCATCACAACTGTTTTCAACATTGATAATAATAAGAAATGTTTCTTGAGCACCAAATCAGCATATTAGAATGATTTCTGAAGGATCATGTGACACTGAAGACTGGAGTAATGATGCTGAAAATTCAGCTTTGCATCACAGGAATAAATTATATTTTAAATAATATTTTATACTTTAAATATATTAAAACAGTAAACAGTTCACTAATATTTGAAAAATATTTCACAATATTACTGTTTTTACTGTATTTTGATCAACTTTGTGAGCATCAGAGACATTAAAAAAACAAAAACAAAAAAATTACCGACCCCAAACGGTAATAAGTGGTTGAATGGTAGTGTAACTGTTGGTAGATATTAGGCTAGAATACGAGAAAGTATTTTAGTGAGAAAAATGGCATTATCTTTAAGCTGCTCTGAAAATGTACACAGCGTATCATCTTGAGCGAAAATCTGGGGAAATTTTGACAAGCAAATGCAGATTCAGTGACATGTTGGCACTTTTATATTTGAAGATGTATGTAATGATTTCAGAGCCACAAACCAACAGCAAAAATAATGTTTATTGGTTTTTCCATTTGGAGAAAATTAAGCATTGAGGCGTTAAACACCATTGATTCCTTATGCAGAATCTCATGAATGAAGTCTCGCTTGCCAGTAACATGCAATATTCTTGGGGCAGCAAGCCATTTTACAGTGATTGTCCCCAACAAATGGCATTCAAAACAGGACACTGTAAATGTGTTTTCTGCATGTGCTGGAGGGTTTGGATGTGGGAAACATGTCACAATCACTTTAATGTCTAGTTGCCAATCCCTGCAGGAATTTACTGGTCTAAATGTTCAGAAATAGTTTAGGTTGTGACAAAAATGAATGTTGTTTTCCCTTAAACTATTTATAATAATGCTTTAGCAATATCAGCTAAATCATAAAGGGTTTTCTAGTAAAAAATTAGGCATTATCATGCAAATGAAATGGTGTTTTTGTCTGGTGATGATAGTGACAGTGTGAATATATTACCCAGAAGGCCATTGTTTTGCTCCTGTGTTAATGAAATACTGTGTTCAGATTCCTTTAAACAGACTATTACTGCTTTGAATTTGTCAGATATCGATTGCACATGCTTTCAGAAGTATGTTATAATACTTACTGTCTCCTAACAGGGACCAGTTGCAAGAATGTTATTAAGCAAGCAGAACTTGAGGGTGAGTAAATTATGACAAAATTTTAATTTTGGGGTGAAGTACTTAAAGGGATAGTTCACCCAAAAATGAAAATTATCCCATGATTTACTCACCCTCAAGCCATCCTAGGTGTATATGACTATCTTATTTTAGACGAGCACAATCGGAGATACATTTAAAAATATCCTGGCTCTTCCAAGCTTTATCATGGTAGTGAACGGGGGGCGTGTTTTGAAGGCCCTCCCAAAAATGCATCCATCCATCATAAATATAATCCATACGACTCCAGGGGGTTAATAAAGGCCTTCTGAAGCAAAGCAATATCTATTCGTAATTAAAATATCCATATTTAAAACTTTAATAACTATAATAACTAGCTTTCGGCAGACGGCTGTACGTATTGATTTGCGGCAGAAGACCCAACATATGATGCAATGACGAACGTGGAAGCTCAGAGGATAGAGCAAAACAAAACACTGGTCACGAATTAGAAGTCTAAAATGAGAAATTTTAAAGAGAAATGTCAGAGGATTTCGATATAAGAGAAGAGGAGCTTGAGTTTGTTGAACAGCCCTATTTGTTTAAAGCGCGAGAGGCGTCTAAGCATTGCTTCAGGGGTTACTCATTTGGCTCAAGTCGACTTGTGCATTCTGCTTACGGTCGTCTGATGGAAGCTAGTTATTTTACTTTATAAATTTTTAAATATGGATATTTTTCTCACGAAAACCCATTGCTTCGCTTCAGAAGGCCTTTATTAACTCCCTGGAGCCATATGGATTATATTTATGATGGGTTTTTTGGGCCTTCAAAACACGCCCCCTGTTCACTACCAGCATAAAGCTTGGGAGAGCCAGGATATTTTTAAATATATCTCCGATTGTGTTCATCTGAAAGAAGATAGTCACATACACCTAGGATGGCTTGAGGGTGAGTAAATCATGGGATAATTTTTATTTTTGGGTGAACTATCCCTTTAAGACAGTCTTAACATAATGGCTCTGTTTATGCAACTGGACCCAGATGTGGATCTTATTTTTGAGGATGGCACGATAACCTAAATGTGACCTCCCCACTGTAAAACAGCAATAGACCCACTTACGAACAATGTTTGGTACTTTTGTAGTATCTATAGTTTCTGACAGGACTCGAAGTCACCTCCTTGTATCGTCTAGCTAGTAAAAACTGTCACTTCTAGAACCAGCCTGTGCTCTGAAAAGCCAAGAATAAATAAAACATCCATCTAATGCATCTCCTCTCTGTCGTCAACACAGATAATACACTTCTTACTATGTACAAAATGTAGGAGGATCATACAAATAGAAGTGTTGGGTTTTTTTTCCCCCTCAGAAATGCGTTTCTGTGCAATAACTGAGAGTGAGATTGTCGCATGCCACTTTTGGTGGTGGTTTCTGGCTTGAAATAGCCTCTTTCTGATTCCCTCAAACTAAACTACTAGTGACACCTTTATACAGAATTTGCTTGTATGCCTCATGAATTTCGTCAAAGGAGAAATGTGACTGTAAACCTGTGCAAAATGTTGCATGATGAGAAGGAAAGTGATGCATAAATTTATCTTTAACATTTTGTTACACATCTTAGTTCTGAGTTTCGTTCACGCAGACACATTTTTCACATTGTAAAGCTGTGAGTCACTTTTTTTTTTTTTTTTTTTTTTTTATACACTCCCATGGAATATATTTTGTCGCACAGACATTATATATCACTAAAACAAACAAGCTTGCCTTGTGGAACAAATCCTTGTCATGATCCTGTCTAACTTTAGGTCATCGGACCACGACAGTGACCTCATAAAGACTAGATTAGCATTGTGTTTTACGGCTAATTAACCCCAAGCCTACATCTTTAGGCTGGATCTACACACGTGAAATGAGGAGTGTTGCTTTCATGCCGACGTTAACAACGCTGTCATTAAAAAGCTTGTTTCTGTTGCAGTTACTACATGCTACATCACACATTTTTAACAGAGATTAGCATCTATATGCTTTTTACGTCAACATGAACAGAAAGTGTGACTGAATAGGATTAGATTGGATTTGTCCTATGAATATTCATTTTCATAAATACTTGCTCATTAATATTCATGAATTCTCACATGCCTGTCCTTCTCGACACCTGTTTAAATGTTTAGACGGCTTTCTCATCTTTTCAGCAGTAAAGTGGAGTCTGAGAGTTGAATTTCTGTTTTACTAAACCATGTTATTGTTTATTGATAATTTGTGATTAATCAGGACATTTTGCATTTCATCTACTTAACAAGAAAAAAGTGTGTGTGAGCGTGCGTGTGTGTGTGTGTATATATATATATACACACACACTGTAAATGTGAGTATAAATATATATGTGTGTGTTTTATTTAAATATTTTGTTATTTCTTATCATGCAACATAAACAAAATTATATGTATCTTGATATATGTAATTGGATTATGGTGTGTGTGTGCGTGTGTGCGCGCGCGCTTGTTTTTGTGATTTATGAGGACACAAATTTGTATAATGACATGGGTATTACACTACTATTAGGGCTGGGTAAAAATGATCGATTTCTCGATTTTAATCGATTCTCATTTTTACGAACCGATATCGATTCTTAAATCCCAAGAATCGATTAGTCTAGTCTGTTTTCAGTTGATGAATGAATAGAACATTGTAGCGCTCTTCCCATCTAATAAATGGCAATAAGCTTTGTGCTTAGTTACTTTTGAAATGAAACAAAGTCTCAGGTTTCAAATTCTGTCTATTTTATTACAAAATTAAAAAAAATAACCGTTTTGGCGCTGTTTGATGTGGCGTGACAGATGGCTGTAGCCTCAGATCAAGAGAGGCGAAGCGCGCGTGAACTGATCTCCTCCGCTTTAATACCAGTTACATCGCGAAATAAACATAAATGAATACCCAAAGGTATGTTCAAAGATACAGTACAACTTACCGAAATCCGTATCCTGTCTCATGAAGTAGCTCAATCAGTGTTTCAAACGCGAAAGACGTCAATAAAACAGCTTGAAAGCAATGTCACGTAACGTCACATTTACCTCAGAAACCATATTCAGTGACCATAACTCGTTTGTCAGCTATAAAACTGAACTCTAGAGAATAGCATTTTGCTAAATATGCACCATACTACACATTCGTTATAATTTATAATGTTCTTCAATATTTAATGCATGTTTGAATAAATCCGTCAAGTTTTTATAACAGCCACCATTTAAATGTATTACAAAAAACGAATTGGAGTAGAAATATAATTACATAATTGTAAAGTTAGTATTTTAACTTTATTATTATAAAAACTTCCTTAACTTCCACTAATTTAAGTGTTTGTATACAAATCAGTTCATTTTTAACCTTCAATATTAATGTAGAACTGATTCCCATGTATTGTTTACAGCATTAGTTGAGAGATTTTTTTTCTCTCGAATTGAATCGAATCGAATTGCAAGCTTGTGAATCGAAATCGAATCGAATTTTGAAATTTGTGTCAATACCCAGCCCTAACTAGTATTACGATGTAAACATGAAATATGGGGACTTATGACATTTCATAAGTCCTCATATTTAAAATAGCTTTAAAAACATAAACATTTTATTAAAAATGTAAAAATGCAGAATGTTTTCTGCGATGGGTAGGTTTAGGAGTAGGGGTAGTGTAGGGGGATAGAATGTACAGTTTGTACAGTATAAAAACCATTACGCCTATGGAATGTCCTCACTTTGATAGCAAAACAAACGTGTGTGTGTGTGTGTGTGTGTGTGTGTGTGTGTGTGTGTGTGTGTGTAAGCATGTAAATAGCCTTCAGATATGTTGTCATAGTTCATCCCATTGTAACATTCGCAGTGCCTTTGTATTTAATCTGAAGGCAGCACTTACATGTATTTTGCTCATGCAGTGTGTCTTGCTTTCACCCCAGGGCCAAGCCTCACACTCTTCAAATATTTAACACACAAACACACACACACACACACACACACACACACACACACACACACACACACCATCACTGGCTTGTCTATGCTGTAGCCCATGCTGCCCTTGATTTAGCTCCAAGCATCAAACACAAACACATAGTACACTTTCATAATGGTACAAAAATATCCACATAGGTGCACACACTTACAGTCTCGCAAAGTATTCTGACATTTAACCAGCTTTTGTATTGTGCTGAATTGCAGCTGCTACACCACAATTTTTTTTTGTTGTTGTTTTTATTTTTCAAAGCGTGGGATCTTAAAATAATTTAAAGGGTTAGTTCACACTAAAATGAAAATTCTGTCATTAATTACTCACCCTCATGTCGTTCCACACCCGTAAGACCTTCGTTTATCTTCGGAACACAAATTAAGATATTTTTGATAAAATCCGATGGCTCAGTGAGGCCTCCATTGACAGCAAGATAATTAACACTTTCAAATTCCCAGAAAGGTACTAAAGACATATTTAAAACAGTTAATGTGACTACAGTGGTTCAACCTTAATGTTATGAAGTGACGAGAATACTTTTTGTGCACCAAAAAAAAAAAAAATTCAAAACACTGCTTCATGAAGCTTTACGAATCTTTTGTTTTGAATCAGTGGTTCGGAGCGCCAAAGTCACGTGACTTCAGTAAACGAAATTTTGTTGCATCATAAGTGTTTGAAATTTCAATAGTTCACGTTAATTTGACTGTTTGATACATGCTCCGAACCACTGATTCAAACAAAAGATTCGTAAAGCTTCGAAGCTTCATGAAGCAGTGTTTTGAAATCGCCCATCACTAGATCTTGTTGAAAAGTCATTATTTTGTTTTGTTTTTTAGCGCACAAAAAGTATTCTCGTTGCTTTATAATATTAAGGTTGAACCACTGTAGTCACATGAACTGTTTTAAATATGTCTTTCGTATGGCTTTCTGGATCTTGTTCAGTGATATTGCTGGCAATAGAGGCTTCACTGAGCCATCGGATTTCATCAAAAATATCTTAATTTGTGTTCTATAATTTGTGTCTTGTGAACTAACCCTTTAAGGTTAAACCACTGTATTCACGTAAACTGTTTTAAATATATCTTTAGTACCTTTCTGGGCATTTTAGAGTGTTAATTATCTTGGTGTCAATGCAGGCCTCACTGAGCCATCGGATTTTATCAAAAATATCTTAATTTGTGTTCTGAAGATGAACGAAGGTCTTACAGGTGTGGAATGACATGAGGATGGGTAATTCATGACAGAATTTTAATTTGTGTGTGAACTAACCCTTTAAAAGCTTAATTGCGTAATGTAGAAAAATATTCTCAGTAGACATAAAAATCTAAGCTGCACTGTTTGCATTAGTATTCAGTTTTTGTATGCATGTATTCCTACTAATGTCTAACACTCAATTTAAATTCATCTTTAAAAACAAAACAAAAAAACAATTAATGTTAAATGTAATCTTTAAATAAATATCCATTTTTATACTGTACTGTGATGCCTAAATTCACTTCAATTCAAAACAATTGTTTTTAGTTTTTAGTGTTTTATTTTTTAAATTTTTGGACAAAGTAGAATAGAATTTTAATATTAGACATTTTGGCCGTAACATGAAAATAATAATTGCCATTATTATCGGCCAGAATTATACGTAATTCCTACACTACAATTAGTTCTTTCTTTTATTTATATTTTTTGGTTACACTTCACATTAGGTGTCTTTAACTACTATGTACTTATATATTAAAAATTGTTAGGTACAATGTACTTATTGTGTTCACTTCTGCAGCTATTGAGGTGGGATATGTGTAGGTTTAAGGGTGGGTTCAGGGGTAAAGGAAGGGTAATTATACTAGATGTAATTACAGAAATTAATTTAAGATGTAATTACATACAGGTATTTTTTAAATACAGGTACAAGGTAGAAGACACAATGACTGCATTGTATCAAATGATTAATTTAAATGTTAATACATAGTAGTAAAAAAAACAGTTTATATAAAGGGGGGCATATATTTCTAAGACTGGAGACTCTTTTAAATCTGGACTGTTGTTTTTTCAAAATATGCTCATCATCATCATTTCATCAGTGCTGTTTCCAAATGTATTAAACCCATAAATTTTAATATCTTCCACAGTAATTTTCTAATGCCGCCACAGGCTCTCACATGGGACATTCCACACACATAGATTAAGCCATTCTCCGTTTAAATAACCTGTCTCGACAGGAAATAGCATGCTCTTTTATCTAACTTTCTCTACCTATGTGGCCATAACTGTGCTCAGTTCAGCATATTCCAAAGGTCCTTTTACTTCCAGGTGAATATGTTCCTGATATATTACAAATGACCTTTTCATGCAGGCAATCCATAGAGAATCTGAAGAGAATCTGTTTTTCAAATGTGAGCAATAAGAAGAGAGCATCCGTAGCAAGCAGTGTGCCCTTTACAAGGTCTGATTGGCATACAGGTAAATATTTATAGAGTTATGCGTTTCCCATTCGGCTTCCTGATCCGTGTGTTTGTGTTTTTTGCATATGGCTATGTCAGATTTGGTTGAGACGACATTCATTGTCACTTCTATTATAGTATTATTTGATTTAATTATCTTCTCACCTTTAGGATCCATAGCACCCGAAGACCTTAATTTACCAGTCAGGATGTTTTAATGTAGTCTTGAAGACTGTTCCACCCTAGTAAAACATCTGCTCAGGACCTTTTCCTGTGTCAGGAGTGCAGAATCATTCAAAAGTTCTGGGGAACAATGCTGCGTAACTCTAGATGACCCAGAGCTTATGGGCAGGCCGAGAGATTTTTGTGTTTTAACAGTAGGGTTGAATTTCAATTCAAGATTACTGCCAGACAGAGGTGGTAGGACAGGCACACAGCTTGGATTGCTGAAAAACAAGCTTAATCATCCCTTTCAAAGGAAATCCAAGAGCGCGCACAGATGTGTCTTAGGAGTTTCTGTACAACTTAAAAGGCTTAACTATGTAGTGAGTAAATAAATGTTTAAGTAAAATAAGAGTATAAGCTAAGGTGCCGCAGGTAAGTAATATGAATCTTTTAATCTAACTTTATTTATTGACGTTTTGCCTTTAATTGACGGTAGGGAGGCACAATATATCATTATCATATCTGCTATTGATCTGCTGCTGATATTTGGGATTTTTTTTTTTTTTTTAATTGCCCATGCCCATTTCCACTATTTTTACTTTTAGGTTACTTTTGCATCATCTAATGCTCACTTAATGATAATTGTTGATACTAATCATTTAATAACACTCTTAAATGTAATCTTTAGCAAATCTCAAAATGAATATCCATTTTTCATGCTGTACATTATAATGTTGTGGTGGCTAAATTCACTTGTAGCATTTAAAACAATTTATTTTAGTTTTTAATTACACATTTTGTTTGTATTTTTCAGTTATCCACCACTAAATAAAAAAGGTAATTGGGACTTTTTATCTCGCAATTCTGACTTTTTTTCTCACAATTGCGAGTTTGCATCTCGCAATTTTGACTTTTTTCTCATAATAGCAAAATATAAACTCACAATTATGAGAAATAAAGTCAGAATTGCGAGTTATAAACTCACAATTGCGAGATATAAACTCCCAGTTGCGAGTTATATAGTCCAATTCTGAGAAAAAATCTCAGAATTTATATCTCACAATTCTGACTTTATAACTTGCAATTGCAAGTTTATATCTCGCAATTCTGACTTCATAACATTGAGAAAAAAGTCAGAATTGTGAGTTTATAGCTTTATAACTTGCAATTGCAAGTTTATATCACACAATTCTGACTGTATAATTCGCAATTGCGAATTTATATCCAACCCGATCACACGGCAATTCGTACATATTTTACGAGGTGGCTAATTCGTACGAATTCGTAAATTTTTTGCTGAATCGTACATATTTTACGAGTTGCCAAATTCGTATGAATTCGTACGAATGAGCTACCCCTAACGCCGCCCCTAAACCTACCCATCACTAGGGTTTAGACAAATCGTACTAATTCGTATGAATTAGCCACCTTGGAAAATACGTACGAGTTGGTCATGAGATAGCGCTGTTTGTCACACAATTCTGAGAAAAAAGTCAGAATTGCGAGATGTAAACTCGCAATTGTGAGAAAAAAAAAATCAGAATTGTGAGATAAAAAGTCGCAATTACCTTTTTTATTTTTTATTCAGTGGTGGAAACAAGCTTCCATAGGGCTCTGTATAGGCAGAAAGATGGTAATGCGATTGGTTCAAGACTCAAACCAGCATTTCCATTACAGCACCACAGCACTAACATACTCATAAATCTTGAATCTACACATTGACTTTTTGATTTCACATCCGGTACAATATTGTCTGCATATTTCAATTCATGCAACTGAAAACTGCAAATTGCTAACTGTTTGTTTATAACTTGTCTTATAATGCTAATGTCAGAATTTAGCCTTATATGTCTTCACTAGCTTGATTTTTGTGTGAAAAATGTCCCAGGAACACGAATAAATGACACGAATTAGCACCTAATACTTCTGTCATTAGTGACTCCAGCCAGAGCTTTGGAATTCCTTTGATGCTGTTCTTATGGTAAGGACTGTTTTGCTAATCTCTGTTTGAGGAAATCATGGTATTTGGGTCACAAATTATTCACTCACATTAGTGATATAAACACTGTTAAACTGCACAAAGTTGTTAGCGTGGAACTCCCTCCTGATCTCCCGCTAACACGCAATCCTCACGCTCCTGCAGTGTTTTTGTTGAGGGATTTGTTTATGTCAAGACCGAAAACACGTGTTTGGGGCAATGCACTGCTGAGCCACCAGTAGTGTAAAGATAAAGTTACTTTCTAATGAGACATGGGCCTGAAGTTTTGGCTCTAGTAACGCAGCTCATTTCTTCTTGTTGTTGGTGTTGTTAGCATAGCAGGTTTTGTTATCATGATCTGCTTATTCATGCTTTTTCTTCTTCTTTTTATCCTGGTCTGAGTGAGTGTTTATGGTGGCGAGAGTTATTTGAGAGGAGAGTTGGGTCTTTGCCCCGTCCCACAGTTGCAGGTGGGGGGGTTACAATACAATAGAGAAGCAGTGCCATGCTGTCATCGCCATGACGGGCTCTGGCTCAGAGGACTGTGCCCTGGTCCAGAAAGACACCGCTTTCTGTCTGTCTCACTGACTGGGGTGTCCTGAGACTCTCCAAAAAGAGGAGTCAAGGGTGAGGTGTATAGACTAGACCCCCTTTCCATCTGCTGAGTGTGTGTATTTGTATCTGAGTTGAGCTTTTGAGTGAATGTTTACATGTGTCCGTAGTGACGGAAACACAGCTAAATATATTATATTATATTATATTCTTTAAAAAATGCAGTGCTGATACCAAAATGAAATTACATCCGTGTTCCTCCATTCTTGAAAAGCACCAGCCGCCTGTGTGTGTGTGTTTGTGTTATTTAATAACTGTGCATATGTGAGTGTGTGTCATTCATGCTTAGTGTGTCTGGCCTGTTGTTTCTCCAGATCTTTTTGCCAGCTGCTGTCACTCATCTGTCTCGCCTGTTACAGCATTGACGCTCATCCCACTATCTGTTAAAACCTGGCCGGGGCCATTCAGCTTTCACTACTGTAATCAACTGTAGGATTTGTGAATGGAGAGGTAATATGATTAAACACATTTATAGGTACAAAATATTACCGAAATCCTTTCTCTGAAAATTCCACCACTTCAACATAATAAAATCAGTACAGAGTGCTGAAGGTCACTGGCCTTCAATGCAATCAGAACACAATGCTGTATTTAGATAAAGATTGTTTCCCAGTCTGCATAGAGATGCATTTTTAATTTTACAGTATTTTTATGCAGTTTTTTTTTGCGCAGATAATTTGGACTTGTGAATTAGGCCCTCATATATATATATATATATATATAGGCATCATCTCAGTAGATTTTGAAAGGGTGAATTCAGCTCGTTCCTCCACTTTAGGTGAGCTGAAGTGTCACTGACTCACAAGTGGTGGACCGAGAGGCCTCTCAATAAAGCTTAGCTGTGCTAGTTCATTCAGAGAGCGATCAGTAGCAGTATTTGGTCAGCAGAGCTTGTCTCTGCGAGTGGGCATCGAGAGGAGGGGTTTCTGAGGATGTGTGAAGTGCCTATTACTCTAAATTACAAGCTCCAGTATAAAGCACTGGCAGGCAAAGGATACACACACTCATACAAAGCAATGCTGAAGCATTATTGCTCAAGTACCAACAGCCACTTGTCTTTTCCACCTCTCAGACAGACTGATAACCCTTCTTTACACTTGCTGGAAAACACTATGTGGATTTACGCACAGGGCGTTTATTGGATAGCCTCCCACTAGACTAATAGCATTTTGATCATTACCTCGTTCAGTGTAACGAGACTGTTTTTCTATCCTTTCTTCCTTTATTTCATTCTTTCTCTCATTATCTATCTTTTTTGAAGCATGCACAAAGGATAATTCAGATGTAGTCCTAATTCAGACGCTTTATATAAAGTGAGGTATCATCATTATTATATTATATAAAGATGGTTTTAATAAAATACATATTTCAGATAAAAAAAAAAAAAATATATATATATATATATTTATATATTGTATTGTATAATTATATATATATATATATATTACATTACAATTTATACATTTATTAATGTATTTATAAATATATTGATAATATATTGAAATAAATTGATTATATAATAAACATAGTTACATAGTTACATAATACATAGTTTAAAAATATTCTGTTAATTGTATGTTTTTTTCTCTTGTGTGTGTGTGTGTGTGTGTATATATATATATATATATATATATATATATATATATATATATATATACATATATATATACATATATATTTTAATGAAAAAAATATTTTTTTAATGAATATCTATCTATCTATCTATCTATCTATCTATCTATCTTGTTTTTTATTTTTAAGCATTCTCAGTACAGACTTCCAGTTTGTTCACTGGTTGGTTTTACTCCTCGATTCTGTTTGTTTTTTTTTTTTTCCTTTTTTTTTGTCTTTGTCTTTTCGGTTCGTTTCCTTTGTGTTTATCATTTCAAACACAGCTGCATTAACTCTATTGTAGGGGTCTGCTGTGCAGGGACCCTTCTGAGAGATGCTCAGAGTAGAATTATAACAGAGCACATGCATCTGCAGCCAACAACGGAGCGAAGCATAATTGTGTCCTGTCATATTTAAATGCTCCTCGACTGCTGAAAAGGGACAAAATATCTCCCTCTATCCAGCCTTTCATTGGTCTTTTTGCCTCCTCGATTCTCATCCTTTCTCTCTCTTTCAGCAGAGACGCAGCTTTAGCCTCTAGACTTGTCAGAAACAGGCTGGCATTTGAGCGAACAGGCTTTGGCAGAATTCGGTAAGTGCTGGGGCTGAGATGGGGGGGCAGCACAGCCATGGGCTAGAAGCACCTGGGTTTCCTCTGTTCCTCTTTAACCACTTCATGCAAACAAGTCCTGTGCTTCAAACTAGAGCAAACTTTAGCCAGACACACTCGATTAGCACATAAACACCCTGCAAAATCTACTTCACTACAGATGTGTTGTGCAATGATCTTACAGCATTGTTCTTATTTAGTGGCAATTAATACTTCTAGTTAAAGCTGCAGTCCATAACTTTTTTAGGTTAAAAATGATCAAAAATCAATTTTTGAGCAAGTACATAACCAGCCAGTGTTCAAAACCTCCTTACCTTAGCCCAATTCACAACGGTAAGCTTGTAATAATGTTTTATAATAAAATTGGTACTGGTGGGTTTCCGCGGGAAATTCGAGCATGCAGCCGTTCGTCTTTGCGTCATTACGTCATTACATCAAGTCTGTTTACATAAAGAAGGAGTCCCAGCTAGTAGGCTATATGGCATGTAGAGGATGCTGCTGGTAGTGCATCATTTATAGCTTTTTCTCACAGCAGCTGCAGTAATTAAACTTATTTTGATGGCGAAAAAATTTGATTCATCCGTGCTGAGGAGCAGTGCCGATGCACAACCCACGTAAAGATTATATTTCCACAAATCTGTTTCAAACAGAGATGGCGACAAAGAGGCAAAACTTACAGACTGCAGCTTTAATTATAAATTTTATATGAATTTTATCACATTTTATTCTTTATTTTATTACATGTATTATTTTTTATTGTATTTTAACCTTTTATTTTGGAGCTTTTTGCCACTTCATTTGTACAGCACTAGGGAGACGACAGGAAGTGATCGTTTACCAAATGAGCAACACAGCTTAAGGCCATGTGCCCAAACCACTAAGCCACGTCTCCGAACCTTAATGGCCTTTTGTCAAGACTGCACTGAAATCCTCTGCAGATGAACCTAAATTAAAGGTCTGTTGTTGTTTGTTCCTCAGCAGGAGAGGACAAAGTCTTGCCTCACTTTCGATCAGAGGTATCCTCCACCTCTGAAGTCCTCTTGTGACTAAACATACAACCAAATCAACTCAAATTCTCACAGCCATGTACATGGAACGACATATCTGGGGTTTCCATTTCGAAGTGGGTTAAATGTGATTGCTGCAGGCTGAACACGCATCCCATCACAAGTCTCCTTTGCATTGTGCTTGGTGGTGTGAAAACATACCCCGACAAGGCTGTTTCTGACTAACTTTCATACATGGATGACTTTGGTTAACTTTTGGTATGCTATAAAAAGAGAGAGTAGGATTTGTAAAGCTTTTGTGCAAGAAACTTATTTTTGAATCAATAGCTTGTAACACAGCATTCACTAGACATATACACTGATATTTTAAGTTTAAAAAAAATACAAAATTGCACTTATCAGAACCTCAAATTAGAGGTATTTTCAAACTCCTGTTCACACACACACACACATTTTTGCATTTTTACATTTTCAAAAAACATCATTCTGTATGATTCATAAGCTGTTTTCCTCATAGGGACCAAAAAAATGTCCCCCCACACAAGGTAAAAAAAAAATGACTGGTATTACTATATGTGTGACATTTGGTCATTTATTGCCTATAGACCTTATGCGCCAGAGAAACAAGCGCGCCACCATCTTTATAATATTGTCTTTGAACTTCCATTTTTGCGGTAGCTCTGTATATTTCTATGGCATCGCTGTTGAAGAATAATTAGCTGGTGAAGTGGATTTACTTGTTGTAGAGTTAATTAAAGTTATCGTGAGCATTGTAATGATTAAAGCAGATGTCTTAACAAATGTCAGTAGACCTAGAAGATTTTAAAATGAGCAGTTCATTCATAAATACGTAAGATCGCTGTGGAAATACAAACCGGAAGTCAAAAGACAACGAGCGCAGCGCTGAAAAGAGGCGGGGCTACATAAGGTCTATATAACGGGTCTTTTATTTACTTTTAAGATTTAGGCTACAATTGATTTTTAATTTGAATTATACAACAAGCTTTTACAGTCATGTTCCATATACTCTCTATTAGTTAATCAAATACTAGTAAATCAGTCAAATTTCCTGGATTGTGTTTGATATTAATTAATACATAGCATCCAACTTGACTTGTTGAATTTTGCTACAGCTCAGGCTATTAACATATATATAGTTTTCAGCTGTTTACAAGGCAATACATTTCATAGATTCATTCATCCACTCCTCCTCAGACTCTCACACCATATTATATCAGAGCAACCGAATTACCTACAATTAATTTTGATAGTAGGTACATTTTATGCTAACGTTAACAGTGCCATCCTGTCTATTCATAAAATCCAACAGTCCTTTAAACCATCAGCTTAAAGTTTGGCTCTCTTCTTTTTGTTGCCTTTGTTTTGACCATTCATTTACACAACAAGGGTGTTTTGGTTGCCTGAAATCGCAAACTTTTAAAAACGGGGTTCAAAGTGCAAGTTTTTGAAAACGATACCCTTATATCGTCGTCGTGTAAACTACAAAAACGCGAATTTGTGAAAACGGTGTTGTCAACGGTTCAGTCTACAGGCGCGTAGTGTTTCTTTACAAAGTGACGTCGCCAACTATTGGCCTGGCAACATAATGCAGCGTTTTTAATTGTTTTCGCGGATCTTAAGGAAAGGATGCAAAGGAACAACTTTTCCGTTTTTAGTACATCGTTGTCATGTAAACTTACCCTTAGATGATTGTCATATTATATAGGGCAGTTGTACACAAATTATATACATTTTCCAGACTAAGCTACTATATCGTTTTGTCTAGTTGTTTGTCTTACTGTGCCTAATGTTCATTTTATTTTCTGTACGTGACGAACAGGCCAATCACATTCACACGTACCTGACCGTTCTCCTGTAGGATTCCTCTCTACATTCCCTCCCTGCTGGGTCTCCCGAGGGGGCCAAATTACATATTTTACCCTGCAATCATTCCTTACACTTACTGTTAAGATAAATGCATTGTTTTTGATTTCTTCTTCAGAGTAAACAGTTGCTTGAGTTCTTTTTGTTTGCTTCTTTGCTGTTTTATACAATAGTCTTGGTGGTGTTTTGAACCTAGCATTTACCGAACTGATTCCTGAACGCACGCCGATAGCTCTCATACAGTGTATGAGTTTTCTGACTATGGGACCCCACTTTGTGCTTTTCATTCCTTAATGTAACAAGACAACATTAATAACGTGCAGATTATTTTAAAGACAACAGTCTTACTGAAATGTCACAAGAATCACATTCCAGGTAAGATGTCTGCTAAAGATCTGTTAATCTGGAAAGCATCTGCTGTGTAAAAAAAAATCTGATAAACATCTTAGAAAAAGCAGTTTTACATACATTCTAAATCTTAATATCTTAAAGACTTCTTCTAAAATGTGTATAAGACATTTGATATGAAACGTCCAAGAGACGTATTGCAGATAAGCAAACATTGTAAAAAAAAAATGCATCTTGCAGATGTAAATGCAGACTTCAAATAGACGTCTCTGAGATGTACTTTTGCTATATATACTGTATAAATATATTGATAACACTTTTACAGTAAGGTTTCATTTATTATTGTTTAACTATATTAGAACTAACAAAAAACATATTGCTATTTAGGTTTAATTTATTTTTATTTCGGTTTTAGTTATAGTTTTTTATTTCCAGTTAATAATTTTAGTACTTCAACTTAAACGTATTTCAGTTTATTACCAAGGCACCATTTCTAATTTTCATTTAGTTGAAGTTTTTCAACTAATATTTTTATTTTATTTTATTTCAGCTTTATTTCAATTAACAGAAATGTTTTTATTAGTTTAACCCTGCAATGAACATCACTTTTACAGCATTTATTAATCTTAGTTAATGTTAATTTCAATATTTGCTAATACAATTTTAAAATCCAAAGTTGTATTTGTTAATGCACTGTGAGCTAACATGAACAAACGATGGACTTTACTTCAGATTTTTTTTAAACTAACGTTAACAAAGTTTAATAAATGCTTTAAAAATATATATATTGTTTATTGTTACTTCATGTTATCTAATGCATTAACTAAGGTTAACATATAAGACCTTATTGTAAATAAGCTGAAATGGCCTATTCAGAAAATTCTTCATATTAAACATGTAAAATGAATGAATCAATAATTAGATATTGGTTGGATGAAATTAGATGATTGATCGTTGATTTTATCATGAAAAGGGACAACAAAATACATATGCTGAAGAGTGTAATAACTGATACGCCTTTCTTATTTTCAGCCACATTAATGTTAGTTATGTTTAAAAAGTGCCCTTCAGTGAAAAGCATGTATATTGAATATTCAGAGAATTATAAAATGAAATTAATTTTATTATAGAAATTGTTCTGCGAGACTTCTAGGGAAGACAAATACTTATATTTTGACATAAACAAAACTGAATTACATCGAAGACACAATCTACCGTTTTAAGCTACCAAACATTTTCCTCCTCCTCCAGTTCAGCAGTCACCATGTTCAACAGCCTGCTTTTGTCTGCAAGCTTTGGAAAACAAATTCTGGATTGGCTTCCTTTGAACTCCTGCTATTTTTGTCTTGAAATGATACAGAGATTGTTTGTTTCTACAGGTCCACATTTGAAACAGAAATGGGCAGATGTTCTTGATATCAGCTGATGATGAAAAAACAATGATGAATAAGCCTGCACAAATGTTCTTCTGTTCACCGATGCAAGACCAACTTAGTTTGACAGTCCATCCATGGTTGTTCAATTTTTTTTTTCCTTTTTTTGTCATAACATACAATTGGCCATTACATGTACAAATACATCAAAATGACTTAATTTGGAAACTGAAAAACAGAGATTTTTTTTTCTTTCCATTTTACGATATAATACCGGGCACTTTACAGAAGTCTGTTCTCTTTTATTCTTCAAGTCTTTGTGTCCAAAGAATGATAGAGAAGTGGCACTATCCCAGTACAAAAAGGTCCTTTAGAGTCTCCTCTTTTCCTTCCATAGTAAAATACTGCTGAACAGCCCTGCCTTGAAGCCAAGAGAAGTCAGGAGATGAAGGAGCTCCTCTCTTTTATCCTCTCCTCTGTTTTCTTTTTTGTTCTTGTGCGTCTTGTTCTCACTGTAGTCTGGGCCAGTATTGGGACATGTCTGGTTCACTGCCTGGCACTTGGACTGGTACAGACACCCCAGGCGAAATTAGACCTGTAGCATGAGAAAAAATAAGGAAATATTTAGGCTTTTCATATTATGTAACTTAAGAGCTTTTATAAAAAAAAAAATAAAAAAAAAATGTATAAAAATATCAAATCATATAATATTAAATAAAAAAAGTAATAAAATATTGTATATATTATACATTTTATAAATTATATACATTTTAATAAGGATATAAAATTAATCCATTTAATATTTAATATATCATTTGTATTATTTATATTATATATCATTCAATATTATTTAAATTATTTTTTTTTAAATATTAAAAACATCAAATTATGTTCATAATATTAAAAATTAAATATTTAAAAAATATTTATTTATTTGCTTTAGTAGAAGAATAAACACTTACCTGTTGAGGTTGTGCCTGAGGTGGCCATTGATTGGCTGTTCATATGTGCCTGCATGTGCGGTGGTGTGTATGTGTCATAGCTCCGCCCATTCACCGAAGGACTAGTGGGCAACATGCAGGAGTAGGATGAGGTCTGGCTGGGCTGTGGAGGGGGTAAGAAGGGCAAACCTGTCAGCAACACTCATGTCTGATATAAAACAGCCTTACAGACCTGTATGCTGTAGTTGCGTAAGATTTACAGCGTGCGGAAATATCAAATTACTAATCCTTTGAAGCATTGAGGTAGGCACAACAGTGCAGAACAATATAGTACAGTGTGAAGCACTAAACTGACATACTTGCATAGGAAGGTTGTTGGCCATGGTGAAGCTTGGCATTGGTGGCAGGGCGCTGTATGTGTTCGTAAGGGCTGTGTCTGATCTTCCCAACATGGAGCCTGATGTGAAGGATACTGTTGAAAAAGTAAAAATTAAAAAGGTTTAGAAAAGTCTAAATGCACTTAGTTTCAGTAGCATTTACTTATGGCTCTCGTGCACCGACATTATGTATATTTTAGAGTCTTTACCTGGCGTTGTGGGCTGAGGGATTGGCTGATAAACGCTAGTGCTGAAGCTGCTACTGATGGGTATGTGACTCGAAGAGTTGCTGGCTTGTCTTCTTTGATTTCTTAACTTTTCTTCTCTCCTCCATTTTGCTCTTCTGTTTGAGAACCACACCTGGAAGGACATGCTTTAGTTAGTTTTAAAACAGCGTAGAATAATTAATATCTAGTAGGATGAAGACTGATTAAGTGGGACACTTAAGGTTTTGTAGTGCTGAAGTTCAGGTTTTGTATTTAATATTTTTCCTTCTGCAGTGTTGCAGTGGAGACCTTCAGCTATTTAAAGACCCCATGAAATCTAATGATGGCAGTTTTCTTTCCTGTGTTGACATATTTCCTGTTGAACCAGGAAGTTTTGGTAGGGCATACCGAAGTGCATTTTTTATTTATATCGCCTATAGGATTTAGTTACATCACAGCTACTTGTTATTCGGTTGAACATATCTTTAGTGGGTGGGACATTCTCATTAAAGATGACATTTGATTGGACAAAATCAGTGTAGTGCAGGATGAGTCATCAATATTTTTGCATCCGTTTTTTCCAGGAGAAAGAGACTAAATTTTAAGTGTGTATACCTGCTAAAAGTGAATTTTGTCAATGTACATATGTGTGTGTGTGTGTGTGTGTGTGTATATATATATATATATATGGACTAAAAGCCACAAAACTTTTTAAAGTGATATTGTTTGAGCAGCTATGAAACAAGGGCAACCCATTTTACCTGTTTTCATTCTGTTTTTGTAGCTTATAGTGTTTTCTCTCACCTGTATTCTTGCTTCTGGTAAATCTATTTTCGCAGCAAGTCTCTCTCGCGCAAACACGTCAGGATAGTGCGTTCTCTCAAATTCTGGTGGAAACATTAAAAAATAATGTTAAAAAAGAGCTAAAATATCATGCAAAGTAATTTAGCTATTCGTTTAAATCCAACAAATAAAAGTTTTACAAAAAAGTTGTATTTTTTAAATGAATTGTTTGGTCGTTGCTAATGCTTTAATATTAATAATCTCCATGTTTACCTTTTTCAAGTGCTTCTATTTGTTCTTGTGTGAAAGATGTGCGATTCCTTTGCAATTTTCTTTTTAGCTGAAGCCTCATTTGTGTTTCATCTGAGTCTTCCCCATTGGAGCTTATTGAGTTTGTGTTCTCACCGCCTCCGTCTGACTGTTGGCAGCCATCTGAAAAGGAAATATAAAATGTAAGATATGTCTGAGTAAAAACACAATTCACATTTTCTGTTTGGACTCTTTGCTTTAATTAAGAGTTTGCTTGTCATATTTATGCAGGGAAAGTTTGGTACAAAATTAGTGGAGCGTTTTGTAGGCTACTGTATCGCCCTCTGCAATGTTGTGGGAAAACATTTAGAGCACGCTCGCTTAGATCTTTCAGCATCGAGTCACAAAGGCTGACGAGCATGAGGGCTCTACAGAAATGCGATAAAATGTCCCAGAAACCTTTTCAAAAGTTTTTAAAAACCAAACACCCTCTCCCCCCTTTTCATCCCAGAGTTCTTCAATTAGGCTACGGCCACCATATGGGCGTTTGCAGAGCTATTGAGGTGACCACCAATACTTGAATAGGAGAGGGATGCTTTCACAGCCACACAATGCGGGAGAGTAAGGGTAACTCTTAAATACTCGCTGTGAGGACGGATGGCAAACTTTCGTGGGTTGAATTTTGAGGACACAATTGGACGAGGCGACAAAAGGATTCTCTCGAGCAGTCATTGTAGCACGAGGATTCCAGTCAACAGACTTTTCAGCTCGGCGTGTTAACCTTTATGCTCTACTGTCATTAATCACTGTCCCAAGGGCCGGCCCGTTCAACCTCGGTTAGGATTTATACCTTCTTATAGGCGCAGGGAAAACAGCCAGGCCACCGTGAATGAGACATCGAAATGCGAAGGCTCTTGTTTGTCACAGACAAGGGGATAGGAGTGCCAATTGTGAGTCGATAAGCTTTAACCTGCTGTGTTGTTGGACACCAGTGCCTAATTAATCCCATCAGAAACATTTGGGTTTGAGAAGTCTAAAGAAACTTGTTGATATTTTACACACAGTTGTCAACTATAAATGAAACTCCAGACTGTATGGACTTTTACATGGCTGGTGGTTTAAATAGTCACAAACTTCCAGTTGCTTCTTTAAAAGATGATGTCTGTGTCAGTCATAATTTGGAATGTATAATATTTAAAGGGTCTTTTGTGAATTTATTACATAATGCTCACAGAACATGTAAACTAGTGGGAAAACACAGTTAAAAAATATTATCTATTATCATTCCATTTTTCTCCTACAACTGCCTGTCCGTAAAATATTTTAAATATAGAATCATATATAATAATGTTAGCTCACTGTTTGGTTTTTGCGTCTTATTGGGCAAATGAGCAATTTTTGAGAGTATAGTTTCCCACAGGTTACAGCTATGAGATTTATTTTTGGAAGTATATAATTTGACTAATCAGTTAATTATTTAGGTATGTTTTTCTGGAGGTGTGAACTGGGTAACAGTAATAACCTAAAATTAAGCTCATAGCAAATACATATAACCATAGGTGTATGAAGCTCAGACTAAAGCAAAAACAAATAATAAAAATACATTTTTCCATACTTTTTTACTGGTATGATGCAAGTTAAACATGGTTACCGAATCTGCTGATATTAGGCCTACCAGCTTTCCTTTTCTTCTCAAAGTAATTTATTTATCAAAGACAGTGCGTTTCTATGTTCTAAGAAAGTTTTAAAAGGTCTTTGTGTTTAGTATCCACACTTTTCAAGAGATAATCCGAATGTGTGGCCTGTTCTCAAAAGCCTGACCAACTGTCGCCAGATTTAGGATTTGTTTTCTCTGAGAAAGGCGGTGGGAAATAAAATCATTCCTTATTGGGGCGTTGTCGTAACCGGTGAGGCGGAAGGCAAGCAAAAATGTGGCAAAACAACCGCGGCATCTTTCAGCTGTGGAGGCCTTGATCAAAACATGCGAGGACCCTTGGAAAAGAGAAAGTGTCCAAATCCTTTAGACGGCTTTAGCACCCCGGTCCTATGGCGGAGGGAGGGGCTGCTATGAGTCCTCTGAATGCGATAGAGTTGTCTCTTTTAGCGTCCTGTCAGCCCAGATGAATCCGCGATTTTATTCAGTGTTGCGTGACATTCATCAGATTGCGACCATATTTGTCTCGCTCAGAAACCTCACCCAGACTAATAGCTTGCATTGGGAGTGGACTTCTATGACAGCTATATAAGAGATGTTTAGCTAATTACAAAAAGCATTATGTTTGTATACTCTCAAAAATAGCTCTATCAAAGATAGGCTAGTGAGGCTGTTATTACAATTTAAACGCACAGGTTTGAGTTTGTCAGAAATTAGATGCTTAATAATGCTGGCAATTAATCCATATTATAAATTGTTAATTAAGTAAATAAGCATGTTCCAAGTTTTCGTCTAAAACATTCTGGGTAGGCGAGGCCACTTGACAATAAACAGTTTTAAATATGCAGTGACTACATGTAGCATGTCAGGCGAAATCAAGTTAGTCCATATGCGTATCTTGCACTATATTCTACTCATAAAAACGTGTTAAATATTATAGGCTATAACGGCTGAACCAACTCCTTGGAAAGGCCTAAAACACGTTTGTTTTTGTCACACGATGCTGTAGCTGTTGCTGTAGCTAAACATGACGCCGATATTAGGCTACATACATTAATTCTCTAGTTGTATCTTTTTATATGTCTGTCTTTCGTTGTGCATGCAGCGCCTTTAACACTGACAACTCTAATTGGCAAACGTTGCCATATCATGTCCAGGGTGTCTCCGGTGGAACATTTCCACAGCTGTCTCCTCAAACTAAACGCGTATTTATGTCGCCTTAATGGGAAACAAAACGTTCTCTAATGAGCTATTACATAGCGACAGAACTGTTCCCATAACACATTTTTTCTGTGTGACAGAAACATATTTTGCACAGGGAATCCACACGCTGCTTTCTGTTTATTTCGATGTAGCTTTCTTTGTGAACTGTGAAGGTGGACTGCAACTCGAATTATTATTCTTTAATTTTATTATTATTATTGTTATGTCATATAATTTATTTAATAAATCGACAGCCATTTAATTACTAACATTATAACAGCAAATTAAGCCCCGTGTAAAAATGCTGGGTTAAAAACAAACCCAGCGATTAGGTTGTCTTAACCCAACAGTTGGGTTAAATGTTTGCCCAACCTGCTGGGTAGTTTTAATTAACTCAACTATTCTTGAAAAATTACTGTATTAATGGCTTAAAATGAACCCAAAATATGTTGGAAATTAACATTTATTAATATGTTTAATGAATAATAATTAAACAATAAACATTTATTAAATTGCTTATTAATAAATCTTCACCTTTTGATTATTATTTTTGCCTCTAGTAATTATGTGTCTGATTTTTAATTTCCAACCTATTTTGGGTTCATTTTAAGCCAGCCATATGGTAATTTTTAAACAATAGTTGGGTTAAATAAAACTGCCCAGCACGTCGGGCAAGCATTTAACCCAACCGCTGGGTTTGTCCATTTTCAACCCAACTTTGGTTGTTTTTAACCCAGCATTTTTTAGAGTGCATAGAATTTAACCAGAAGCATTTATTCAAATATATATATATCATCTAATAATACTTCAAAACGCTATGGAATTTAAAAAAAAAAAAAAAAAAAAAAAAAAAAAACTATAAGCATTTATTATTATTATTGTAATTGTTTAACCTTTTTTGATAATAATTCATATTAAATTCACCCAGATTGAAAAATTACAATCAGAGAATACAATGCCCATTTTTTGCACCATCTTCCTCTATGGAAAGTAAAATAGCCATACCTTGATTGGGCTGTCCTGGCACTGAGGTTCCGGGGTACCAGCCCGGCCGGGTCCCCCACGTGCCGGTCTGACCGTTCAGCATCCTCAGCTTTTCATACATGCCATCTGCGCCCATCTGTTGCTTTTCGCTAGCCAGGTTGCGCAGTACTCTGTTTATCGATGACACCTGAAAGACGAACCCAGAGATGCGGCACATTAATTAAAGAGCGCATCCACGATGTGGCATCTTGGCTTTTGGAACGATTGGCCCCATTTCTGCATAGGCCTACATGCCAGAGCATTACATCGCATTGCATTGTCCTCTGGTGGAGAGGAGATTACAGCAGTGGCCGATGCTGGAGAATGTTCACGTTCAAGGTCATTAGTGCATGCGTTTAAGCAACGCATCAAATTATTACGCATTAATGTTGTTAATGAATTCATGCCAACTTCTCTGAATGAACTTACACTGGGTATATTGTCGTTTGTGCAGACCCCCTCTGATAGCAGCCTGTCTCGGATTTCCCACGCGAAGATTGACGGACACTCCCTCTTGTACTGGGCAATTTTGCCGACCACCTCGGGAGTCGCTACTCGTGGTTTACTTCCTCCGATCGCCCTGGGTCTGATGGAGCCTGTTTCATAGTATCTACCCAAGATTTTACTCACACAGCCGTTCGACACCTAGATGGAAAACAAAAGAAACAATTCACATACATTATTTAAAACTAGTGTGAAATGTTAAGTGTATGCTGCAAGCAATGATAAGCTTACGTTTTCATTGTCCAGCACTTGGACTTTTGCATCAGCATGGGTCTATAACACAAGAAATACCTTTAACACAAAAAATATGTCTTCAGTGGTACGAGAAATGATGCACTTTTTAAAATGCATTTCGGTCGCCAATTTTAAAAATTGCCAAATGGAAAAAAAAAAAGATGAGAAGTGCTTCGATCCATTCGACAAGACCACTGTTTATGCATTCCAAAATGAAATTTGAAATGAATCCTCGTTGTTCGCTGGCATTAATAATGCAGAGGTTTATATAAAAAACTATACAGCTGGGAAAAAGACCGTAAGTATGGAACAGCACAAATGTGAACCAAAACTTATGTAAAATTATTTAGATTTTTTTTTTTTTTTTTTTTTTTTGTGAGGAGTTCACATGAACGGAAAATATGCATTTTCATCACCTGCAGAATCCGGGATATGTCACACGGCCGCGCGCCACTGTGAGCGAGTTCAACTATTTTCTGTCTCGTGGAGTCGGGCAGCGGTCTGCCGTTGACGAACACACCGCCGAGCTGGTTCACTCCACTGTGACCTAAAAAAAGAGAAAAAGGTAAGGTCCCGTTGTAATTCACCCAGCATTTAGCAAACCACACTCAAAATACAAACTCTATTCAAACAGAATCCAATCAAAGCTGTATTTAATAGAAGCTTTCAGGTCTCAAATGAGTCAAGCATTACAAGAGCATTGTCAACAAATCTCAATATTCAGCAAAGACCAGAGTAAATCGCTTTTAAATCAGCATAGCCGGTAATTATTGCTGTTATTCAGCTGTCATATGTTTTCGACTGTTCTCCAGATGTGCTCGTAATATCATAATCTCCTAATACACAATTGTAATATAATTACACATGCAGAACATTGATTAAGCGTCAGCGCTCTCGTATGATCTGGAGCAAAACATCTCCAACCCACTGAGCCGAGATTTGCGCATCTTTGCAAAGCCTTAAACGGATCAGATGGCGTAATGCTATTTGTGGCATTACATTAAAACTTCTTAAACGCTGCAATGATTTAAAGCATTAAGTAAAACAACTTTTTAAAAACATAAATACTACTAATAATAAAGCATCAAGCAATGCACAGCATGTCCTATGTACGCAATTAGCTTATGTTACTATGTCAGTGGAAAAGCCCCCAAAAAGCACACCAAACCTGAAGCCAAAACGGAAAAGCCGCCTTCCCGGTTTGCTTTACTTCTCAGCTCCCTTCCCTCCGAAGCCTCGCGTTAAATTGAGTCCAAGAGCACAAGCTCCTTTGCAATAAATAAGCTCCAAATATAGAAGAGGGGGAAAATATGATGAGCCTGCCTGACATTTGTCTTTAAAATAAAGCTAGCTGCACGTCAAGTTTGAGCTTAATTTCTGGAAATAGGCGGAAGTCGCCCTGGATCATGCATGGAAGGCTAATTGAAAAGATCAGTTGGAGCACTTGTGGCAGGCATGTCACTTTATGACATCGCTCTGCTTTTGAAAATCGCATCGTCACGACAAATAGTAGCATGATAAAACGACCCTTTCTGTCTGCATTTGGATATCACTCAGACTAAATTGGACTCTACTCATTTCCCCTTTAAGGGAAGCTTAATTTTAAGGTAGCCAGGGGCTGTGCGCGTGTACGTTCGCGGGGGCGCGCCTCGCCCTTAATATATTAAAAGTGACATTTCTTTTTTTTTTTCCCAAGTGACAAACCTCTATTGCCTATATTTAAGCACTGGAAGCAAATATGCAGGATGCTGTTTTGTCTTGCAGGTTAAATTCTATATAACGACGTGCTTTATAATTTATTCTACCTGAGAACTACTTCTGCTAATATTTCTAATTAACACTTAACATAAAGGCAGAAAGCATATATATTCCTTTTCGGTGAGAAATTTAATTCGGAATTACAGTCAATCCGTCTTTTTCTGCCCCGTAATAGACGCATTGAAGATTTATTGGCTTTGAAACCATATGCCGTATGGCTCTTAAATGCAGCCACTTGATTTGATCTGGCCAACACTCAGATTAGGATATAAAATCAAACTTTCGCTTGAAAGGTTAAGTCTTAATCGTTCTATAATTCCCCACGGTGAATGGTGTCGGTCTCGCCCAGTGGCAATCATCGCGCGCGCGGTACTCTGTTTCTAATCAATTAATAAGAAGACATATGGTGTCAATTTGGACGCTTCACTCTATATACACCCAAGAGTTATTAGCACAAAGCTTGGGTTGCCGCCTGTGACCTTTAAACAAACCAAAGGCCTAACCCGAATGATATCTTTTTAGTAATACACGCGAGAAATCACACGACGACATTTCACTGATTATCCTTGAGAAAAAAAATCTACGTAAAGTTCGTAGGGGGGAAACGTTTTTTTCGTCGCGTAATATTTAGTGATTTCATTCCCTGGCTTGTATTTATAATAATGTTTTTAAAAGTGTGGGGATATGATTTTTTTATTTATCGCTCATATATAGTTCCATGTGTTCTACTTCAGCTGACCTAATTTTAAATGCTTTGTTACTCCAGATTTTGGCACCTTCCGTCAAAATTAGTGACTAAAACAGTATACCAAGTCGTTAGTATGAAGACAGAGCAAATAACTGGCACTTACAACAATAAAAGCAATAGAAATGAGAGGATGACATTCAACACACCTTCGTTACAGATGTCATACACCTCTTGTCCAGCATTAAGAGAGAAAATATGTCTCATTTATTGTAATCATAACTTACTCAGTACTTTCTACAAATGACTAAGTATATGTTTTGCTAGTTGGCCTTCACACATCTCAAAGACACAGACACATCAGCGCATGTAATTTATTCATGCTCTACAACACTCAATGTTGCATCAAAGCTCAGTCTATTATTTCACTCTCGCGGTGTTTCATAAACATGAGAGACGTTCCATCAGAATCATGCAATGTCAATTTCGTCTCTGCTAATGGACTAGGTGGATTGGCCGCCGATGCTAACATTAATTCAGCAATTATTTAAAAGCAAGTCAAGCAGAAACATCCTCTCTCTCTCTCTAATACACACAGACACACACACACAATTATGCAAAGAGCATATGGGTTAGACACTCTAACTAGGCTGTATAGCTATGCAGGCTTCTATGTTTTTTGTTTTTTTTTTAAATTAAGGAAATCTCTCACTGGGAATGTAATTTTTGCTCTCTCAAATGTAGCCTTACGAATTGATATAATGGCCTACGATGTTCCTTAAAACTGTAAAATAATTAAAGTCAGAATTAAGCAGTGAATTTAGCTTACCATGCTACTTTGAGGGAGCTGTATGAATGACAGGCAAAAAATTGGGCAGCATGCACACGCCCAACACCTTTGACGAACAGTGTAAACTGCCTTCACTAATATACCAAAACAAATGCCTTTCTGGCTAGACGCCTCTCACGTTTTTCCTCGTTTATTATTATTTTTTTTTTTTCGAACACCTTTTTATTTTAAAGAGAAAAAACGCATTTCAGAAAAAGAAAAGAACTCCACTTACTGTTTTGCATCATGGACGCGACGCCAGATTCCCACGTGGCCCGGTTATAGTATTCTATTAGTCATAAAGAAACAATAACATTGGTCAGTTTCACATTTTTAAATCATGTGTATTGCAGTGCAATGTGTGTAAGACTTGTGTGCAACAAAGTTACGGACAATATAGTGTGGGCTAAAGCTTCAGCATTTGTTTTGCATTCATGCTGCAAAAAGTTAGAACAAAAAATACTGTCTCCACAAATACACTTATGCCCAGGGTTTAAACTTGCCTGGAAACAGAGTTGACTGTCCGCTTAAAACAATTTATAGACTCTCATCTGCTTCACTCTATTAAAATATCCCTAGGACAAAGCAAAACAATTTATTAGTACACCTAGCCGTAATTATTTCTTTAGCATTACAACTAAATCTAATATTAGCTTTTTTTAAGATATTGTTTTATGACTAATACAATAATTAATTTGTTATTGGGTTTAATTAAAGTATACTCCTCAGTGTTTATTACAATTTTTCATTTTTCGTTTTTAAGTTTTAGTTTTATAGTTAAGTTTTCTTATTTTTAAGTTTAATCGTTCAATGATTAATATTAGACTAATAATAATAACAAAACGATGTTGTTGTTGTTATTAAACAAAATATTTTTGACTTGTACATCTGCTTTTCCCCTAACCTTGATGATTAGAAAACTTCAAATGCTGTGGGCAAGGCCTACTTTTTTTCTCCCCTTCAGATACTCTCTTCTGGTGACACACGCTGTCTACCTCGCCTGGCTGCGCTGGAAAAGTAAAGCCAGGAGGGGTGAGGGGTCCCCGACAAAGCCCCGCTGAATTTTAACAATAGCTTTCTTTCTCCCTCTACACCAAAACCCAGAGAGTAAAACCCGGGCTCCCTAACTAGCTACACCGCTTCCAACTAAACGTACAACAACTCTCAGAAAATACAAAGAGCTGAAGGGAGCGAGCCCCCCTCCTCATCCTCCTCCTCCTCCTACACCCGGTTCAGTATACCCCCCTTCATCCGCATCAGCCTGTGCAGCTCACTATGACCCGGTGCCCGTTACCTCAATGCCTTTTTGTTTGTCTCGTTGCGCGAAATAGAAAAGTAATTTCTTGTTATAAGTATCTGGAGGTAATTGTGTTACTGGTATGTGTCGTTAAGGGCTGTAAAAAATGTACAACAGCGCAGTGGGGCGCTCAATTGGTAAAAGACAATTGCAATAAAGAACCCATTCAATACATTTACCAAAAAGGAGGCCACTGAAGAAATACTCCCTTCTTTGATTTTTCTTTTTTCTTTTTAAGTAGATGGATTGTGTGCGCGGTTTACAGTGCACAGCAACAAATAAATATATACACTAATCGCCAGCGTAGAGTTGCACGTGTTTCATTAAATAACATTTATAATTTAAAAATAATGTACTGTAGCCTATTTAACTATCTTTTTTTTTTTTTTTTTTTTTTGAACAACATTTCCCATTTTCTCAAATTTCTCTAGAAATTACGGCAAATTAAAACAATTATGTTTTGTTGATGTTGTTGCAAATAAATGTTTATGTAACGATTCAACTTTTTTTTTTTTTTTTTTTTAACAAAGTAAACTAGATAGTATTTCTTACCCATGTGGGCTATTTAAGGTCTTCTGCCTGCACTCATCTTTTTAGTTAATGATCTGTTTTAATAGTGCTGTCTGTAATTGACAGGGCCTAATCTGCATTTTGTTCGTTCTAATGTGCAACATGAAGGCTCTTAATTAAGCACACTTATTCAAGCCTTTGATATTCTGCGCAAAGTACATTAGAGTGAAAGTTTAGAAAGTTGAAAACGATATTGATTTATAGCCTATCACAACAGATTTATAAAGCTACCATATGTAGCCTACAAAACAGGATATAAATACTGTCACCGTTTAAAATCAAAATAAAGACATAGAATCAGGTGCATTTAAATTTACATAATTTAAAGGCATATATGTCAGATAAAGTGTCTAATTTAATATTTATTCATACATCAACTTATACACAGATTTAGATACAAAAATAATATCGCTAATTTTCTGTTCGGTTTTTTTTTTTTTTTTTATTTATTTATTTTTTTATAGGCTACCAACTAAACAACAAAATGGAGTAACCTTAACGGTTAAGTTTGAAGTTTAGAAATTAATGTAATTCTGCTTTTTAATAGTAAGTCTGGGACAAAGAAGGCAGCAGTCCCTGACCGAAAAGCAAAACACCAAGTTCACGGTGCGATTTGGTGGTGGCGCCCGGCTGAATGTGATGGTGTGATTCAACCTGACACTCCACCTCATCGGGTCATTGCGTTCCCATTTTCAGGACTGATCGCGGTCTTGGCCTACTGTGACTTTTTGCTTTCTCTGTCATAAATAAGAACTTTGCTTGGCACAAAACTCGACATAGCTGAAGCATAAAAAGGCAAAGAGCGTCCGTGAAAATCAATGATTTAGTTTGACACCACGAGGCTTTGCAGCTTTAAGTTTTCTGTTTTAGTATCATGCTTTTCTTTTCAAGTTTTTTTTTATTCAAGGACACAAATGACTTTAGTAGCTAACTGTTGGATTTTTCCTCTCATAATTATTATTTAGCTACAAACCAATAGTTTTAAACCTGGCGTGTACATTTAGCAAGACTAATTTCACTTGTAAGCGGTGCATATGCGTACGAGTTGCTCAAAAGAGAAGAATGTCTTAACTTACCTTTTTGAGGCATAGTTCCAACAGCTTTCGTATCCTCGCTGGTATACTTCGTTTACAATAAGGAGAAAACTCTGAAGAAAATCGTCCTCAAACAGTTTGTCTTTTATAGTTTCCAACTGATCTCGGGTGGAAAATTTAAATTCCCTGCGAAGGAAACAGAGATTGACAATAAAATGGGATGTCAAGACTGCGCGAGACTGAAAAATGTGCGCTCGTGGGAGTGAGTGAGAGAGAGAGGGAAAAAGAGGGAGAGGGAGCGAGAGAGAGAGGGCGCGCACCTATGCTGATTGGTGATAGCACTCGTGTATTAATGTATGTGTTCCTGGTCTGTGCCTCGCCTCCTCTCCTCTTCAGTGGCCCATTAGCTGAGCCTGACCTCTGTCATCATCTCCCAGCAAAACACTTCCTCCTGCCCCGGTGACAGAGCGGGAAACAGGGCCGAACGAAAATCTAGTTTTCAACCCTACTTAATCACTCCTCATAAGCATAAGGTTCTCTCCCAATTTTTCCGTTGGAATGCATTTGGGCGTTCGGGCTATTGAATTATGGGTGACTAGACACTTTTATGGAAAAAAAAGTTTTTGACATAAGCTACCAAATGCCATGGTACTGAAACTTTTTGTAGTCAAATATTAAGCATTCAAGGGAGTACAAATAATAATTTCTTAAATGTCTGCCTGCTTCTATTTACATTGTACTTAACTCCGGTAATATTGTGTCAGTTTACGCTCCTCTTGTCCATTGAAACGAGCGCAAACTTTCTCCACGTGTCATTGTTGACTTGGTGTCTGAGAATGTCATCAGCCTTTACGGCGCGCGCTCAATGATCAGTTGGGAGACCCCATACTATTTACATTAATAGCGTGATTTGTTGTGGTTTTTCAGCGGGAGAAAAAGAAACTCCGTGTCGTGGGTTGCCAAGGGGGAAATGAAAATATCATTACGTCCATGGCCGGACACTTAAACTACATTTGTTGATTGCTTGGACATTAGCACACACCTCGGTAAACTCTAAAGCAACCCCTCCGCGCCTGTGTTCGAGGTTACATGCGCTGCACTCTCAGCTCGCCACTCGCAGCTTGGGGTGTTCCACCCGTTCACTGGAGTGGAATAGATTCCGGGTTGGGATACAAGAACTGGAGAGGGGAGGGGGCACGTATAGCATGGTGGGACAGCTTTAAAGAGAGACAAAATGTGTTGGGACGCACGGAGCATAAAATTAAGCTGTGGTTGCATACACTTGACTTCGTTTTGACATGTGAAAAGTGCTAAAAGTCGGAGCTCATCAATAAACTATCGCGAAAGTGAATGCGAGCTCTGACAACCATTGCATTCCCCACTATAGCACAATGAGGAAACAAACGACACTGCCAAAGAGTCTGCATCGCAATGAAAGGCCGCTTGAATGGGAGTCGGATAATGAGCTGGCGCGACCGTCATGCACTGTCATCTCGGGTCCTGCAGTGCGACCCCGCCACACTGTTTGATATTTTCGAATAATTTCCCTCTCCTCCCCATTTAAAGTTTTTGCTGGTGAAGGGTTCAGCTCGAAATGCAACACGTTGTGCTACTGCACTGAGATTCACACGTTTGTTTTTAGTTTTTTGTTTTGTTTTGTATGTATATGCTAAACGACCGCATCATATTCGTAGCAAGCTAACTGATGGTTGTCTTCAAAATAGCGCAGTTTTAATCTTACACTTTAAAAAATAATGGTTCTTTGGAGCAACCTGGTTCAGCAAAGAATCTTATTAAGAATCAGGGGTTTTAAGGTTGGCTATTGTTTTTTTTTTTGGAGTTTAAAAAGTTAGGCTTATCAATGTTTCGTTAGCTTATATGTTCTTCAGAACTAGCCTGTTTGTTTTTAAAGTTAAATTAAACGTATTTCTTGATGATTCCATGGAATCAGGCTGTAAAACTATTTTGGTTCTAATTAGAACGTTTACTCTATGTAAGGATATAAAAAATATTCTTATGGAGAAAAGAGACGTGTCTATATTTACTTTATCGTTTAACCACGCAGCTTTTAACGATATAACCTGTTTAAAGGCTGGTCTACATCAAATATTCGACTAGTTCGAGACTTTTCACACGGATGGACTCTTGTAGTCCTCCCATCAATTAGCACAGTTCGGATTAGCAGTCAGTGGTGTTTGGTCATGAAAAAGACCCTAATCTTGTCGTTATTTCCCTCAGGCAAAATAGACGGTGCCTCGCCTCTCCCTAAAAGTTTTCAACAGGGAGAAAAAAAAAACTAATAATAAGGGGCGGGGACAGGACTGAATGCAGCTGACGTCAGAGCGAGCAAGAGAGACGTGTAGAGAGAGAGAGAACTAGAGAAAGACTGGCTCTTATTAAGGCAATGTGGGAAAAGTTTATCGTTATGGCCAGTGCAAGCCCCACATCCAGTCGCCATGTTCTGGGGGAGGGGGCATACTAAAGTTTTGTGTGTATGTGTGTGTGCGTGTGTGTGTGGTTGCCCACAGCGACATAGACCACCGCACTGGCAAAGGGCCCTGCTATGTAACTCTAGGATCCAAAAGAAGCAAGTTACACATTATTCCATTTCATTAGGCTATAATAGACAGAAGTTGTCCTGCGCTGATAATTTTAATTGTTATTTCCGTTCTTTCTTTTGCTGATTACTGGAGAGGAGAGAGCCGGAGAATTGTTTTGCAGCCTGTGTGAAGTGTAAGATTTAAATTATTTCGATAACATGACGTGTTTCAGTTGTGACAGAGTTTATGGGACGTGTAATCTGCATTCAGGGCGAAGTTTATGCACTGCAGGTCAAATGGGAACTTTAATTCTTAAAATTAATTTCTAACGACTGTGTTTTATATCAGTAGTCATACTGAATAATGCAATTTGCATAGTAGCCATGGATAATAATAGCCTAGGCCTACTTAAAATATTTATTCTCTTACATTTAAATACACAGTTTTTAACTACACTAATTCTGCTTTATGGGAAGAATTATATTGTATTATGGGAGATTAATATCTTAAAATATTCCTTTATGGCAAACGGAAGATTATTAAAAGATCATTCATTATTTTTTATTTAGTTTACATTTATGTATAAGTTCATATTTTGTAGCCTAATCATATATATATCTATATATCTAAAATTTTATTCTGTAACTTACTATTGAAGGTATTAATAAAATACTTCAAATACGTTTTCAACTTTTTGTTTATTTTGTAATATTAAATTAAGCTTTACTGATGCGCGACGTCCCATATTTTTTATAATGAAAACGTTGTTACTTAGTTAAATGGTTCAATGATATTTACTCTCATCTGACAGATAACATATTTCTCATAATCATTCCTCGTGAGGATCTCCTGTTTACAGATGTCTTTTAAGGCTTTACGTTGCACATAAAGCAATTTTCTGGCATGATGTCAAAAACGAGTATTAAGTATTGAAGGAGAATAAATGAATTTCACAGCATAGTTTTAGGGAAAAGAAATTGCTGCATGCCAATAATATTTATGTACTCGAGAGCCCAAAATGATGTCAGTGCAACAATGTGGTGTCATATAATTTGTTAAAACATGGTATAAAGAACCTTGTAAACTTACCTCAATAAACGCTATATAGCCCGTTCCGCTAGCGAATCATATGTGATTTCGTTATGAGAGGCACGTTTCCAAATGAGTTTCGAGACGTGAGAGAGTGTCTAGAGAGCACCCCTCCGGATCCGTTTCACAAAACAACTCCCAAAGTAAATAATATCCAGTCCAACAAGCCGAAAAGGGAACCACGAAAAAGTTGTGAGAGATTGTAAACCCCTCTTTGTAGTCTTGATGAAAATACTAGCCTATTTAACAGATGAAAGCAGGTCCAACTTTGGACTCTCCCTCGTGTTTCTTACGACACACGCAAACGTCGCACGTTAACTGTGTTGTCTTGATGAGTTCAAAATACCTCACTTTAAACGTGGTTCGGAATAAAAAAAGACGTCCCAGTCTCACCATCAACTTTCTCTAAATATTAACCTCGACCTGGCAGTGATTGGCTAGAGTGACGGCTCACGTCACTATTGACGCCATTTATCATTCCCCAAACCGGGAAGTTGAAGGAACGACCGTCTGCTGTGTGCGGGTTATAAGCCATATCAAGTTCCTTTGAGGTTCCTCCGATTTAATGGGTTTAGTCTGTTTTAAATTTAACATTTCAAACCACTATGAAAAGAATGTTTGAGTCAGTGAGAATTAGTGAGGTAGCCTATTATCCTATAAACATAAAGGATCACTTTTTGTTGCGATACAATTTTTTAAGATTCAAATGAAATGCACGAGCAATATTGCAATTCATTCATGCTGTTTACAAACTGTCACCAGCAGACTATATTTATTGTTAGGCCAACAAAAAAAAGTGTCTCAAAATGTTTGCTATTAATTTGAAGCTCGTTTGATTATTTACGCCGGATGACAAAACAAAATAACGTTTACAAGTAGAGACCCCAGGCCTATATATGTTATGGAATTGATGTTTGTCCATATGCACGCGCAGTAATAATATCATGTTGTCAGATGTGCATACAGCCTATATAAAATATTAAAACGGCTTATTCCGCCGTTGGGGCGTGTTATTGCATCAAGTAATGCCACCAACATAATTGTTAATATTAGTTTGATTTATAAAAAGATTATAGCCTATCTTTGTACAAAATATTACAGCAGATTCATAAAAATAGGCCTATGCACATTTCTAAAAGGGAGAGCACATGAGTATCAAGTGCTGCCACCGTTTAGACCCCGTGAATCCGGTGCAACCCAGCAGAGTTCTTGAGATCTCCACTGGAAACCGCACGGCCTGGCCCCGCTTATCAGGCTGTCAATAAAGCGAGATGGGGATGCTAAAGCCGGGCCAGGTGCTGTCTCTCCCTCTCTCCGCTGGCCTGCACTCCAGAGCGCGATCAGGCGTAAACTTAAATCTGTCCAGCCAGCTTTCCCTTACGCCTACCCTCTGCTTCCAAGCATGTGTGTGTGTGTGTGTGTGTGTGTGTGTGTGTGTGTGTGTGTGTGTGTGTGTGTGTGTGTTGGGGGAGAGAGAGAGAGAGAGAGAGAGAGAGAGAGAGAGAGAGAGAGAGAGAGAGAGAGAGAGGGCGAGAGGAAAGCAAGGGGAGCCCTCCGACAACCATTCCTATTTATCACGGGAAACAATCTTATTTCCACCGGTTTTATGGTGGAACACCATCGAGTGTTAAAGTTTCAGAAAAAAAATGTTATATTGATATTTATTTATAGATATAATGTTATAACATAGGCCTATATATTATGTAATAATATTATAAAGTATTTAAAAATTATAAACGTTTATAAAGAAACTTTTACTACTGAGTATTTCTGAAGACTTCACACTCTCAGTCACTCTTTTGCGGTTTATTAAGGCTACATTTTGTTGTTGTTGTTGTTGTTGTTGAAATGTGTGTGAGCAAAAGAAAAAGATGCGATATATGAGTAAAAATGGTTACCTTGGGACAGTTTGCCTTTACTGAATGTTTATGATCGTTGAATAATCGACGTATTGGCTTCTTCTGCTCTGAATATTGAATACAATTTTATGCTTGTGGGTTTTGTGCTCCTGTATTAATTAGTGGCTAATCAAAGCAAAAACTACTTCGATTAAAAAAAAAAAAAAAAAAAAAAAAAACTGACGGCCTGTTTAATTCATCATCAGCACAGAATCACTCATGTGGATAATTTATCCATAGCAAAAGCTTTCCTGACTTGTGAAAACACCTGACAAAATATTTATGGCATTGGCACTAATCGTGATTTCATTGGAGGTGGATTTTTGGTGATTATGAAGTAATTTAATAAGCTTGCTTGTGTGTGTGTGTATATGGTTTTATTTGTTCAAACGACATCAGTTGAATTCCCTCGGGGTGATTGGATGCAGTTTGCTTAAAGTCGACAGCCACGTCCTGTGTTGTTGCTCAACGCGACAAGACTGAGTTCGATTGTTCAATGTATTTAAAGGCGCGTCAAGCCTTTATTATTTTCGTCTAATCCCAAACTGTTTTCAGAAGACACGTGTTTGAGTGCAGCAACATACATTTCGTTATCTTCGATAACTCACCGCAGCATTCTAAGAAAGATGTAGACTAGCCTGTGAGCAACCGTGTCTGGATTAAAAGAGAGAGAGAGAGAGAGATCAGACTCTGAGATTAGATATTGACAGGGACCAATAGCATAAAGCGAAGACTGACACCTGCATAGTAGCCTACAACAAAATTATATGAATGGATCGAGCACATTTGTCATTTTCTTGTCAAGAAAAAAAGGACAAAGTAAACACTATTGTACCTACATGACTGACATTAATGGAGTAATTGATTTTTTTTTCCCTGCACAGAAAATATTTTTTATATCAAGGGCGTTTTGACTGGCCATTCATGCTTTACCCCATAGGCTGATGTGTATTCTTTTTGTGCTTACAGCATGCAGTGGACAATTAACAATAATTTTGAATCTGTTTGGTTGTTTAAAATGGCAGATGTATTTATTGTGTGCTTAAAATGAATCCAAATGCCCTTATACAGTCTGAAATTATATGAAGTGTTTTTTATATGAACATGGAGATACATAGTCCATCAACTTTCAAGTTGCACATTAAGATTATCAAATGACTTGGAGGAGAATTTCTTTTGCAGACAGTGATGTAAAACATCTCAAAATTGAGTATATAAATAAATAATGAAGACACACTATTCCGACCAAAATTCCACTCCATAAATGGACAAATCCAGTGTTCTTTGTGATCAGTTAGGTCAGACATATGCCTCGTGCCTTTGGAAAAACTGCCTTCTTCTGAGATCATCCTCCTCATCATGAGGAGGGCTGCCATAATCATTCATGGTCTGCACTGTTGCTTTTAGATCCATTTCTGTGCATTTCTTCAGTGCAAAACATTTGAAACTAAACTGTAAAAAAGAATTGTTGGTTTAACTTACTTTTTTAAGTTACCTGAATGCCTTAAAATTTTGAGTTCATTTAAATTAAAATTTTGAGTTAGTACAATAAATTTGAATGGTTTAATCAACAGAAACTCAAAATTAAAGTTATAGTTAAAGTTAAAGTTATCTGAACCACATTAACTATCTAAGTTGATTTGACAAAAGAAAAAATGTTGCGATAACAAATCATTAAAATAATAATTTTACAGTGTAGTTGCCCCTTAACAATTGTGAAGTGCAAATACCTAAAACGAAACAAGAAAACAGATCAATTTGTAATGGAAAAATGTGCATTGCCGATTAGTTTTGAATTGAATATATATGCATAATTTTTGTCTTACCAAATCATTATATGTCAGTGAGTCTCGATTTCTAAACGTCTTTCCATGTAATTGCTATATGGACAGCTGTGCATTTCACCTAATCAAAGTTTTGTTCATAGAGACAATGAAAGCACAGTGAAGGCCTGGATTTGGAAGCCATCCAAGTTCACAAGCAATTGAGTGTGAAGAAATATGCACAGTAGATATAAGTAGACCTGCTCCTAGATATAATTGCAAGATGGTTTCTTCTCATGGTTGTGCAAAGGTTGAACTTAAATATTCTACACTTTATATCAGTGTTGAAAGCCATTTGTAGCTCCAATATTTCTTTAATCAGATCCAATATTTTCCTTTTCTATAAGCAGTCCCAGGCTCATTTATTAGTTTTATTTCTTGGTTACGTAAGCATACACTGTCCTATCAAGTGACATTCCCTGCTACCATTCAATAGTGTTGTTGTAGATATGAGTCTATTCCCATAAATTAGGCCCATGCAGAGGCAGAGTAAGCAACGTAAAGCAAGACATCAAGTGAAGAATTAAGTCTCCCTTTTGCCTGTTTTCCCTGGTGACTCTGTCCATTTACATTATAATTTCAAATGCCACATCGCTGGATGTTTTATACTATTGTTGGGGCATCCGAGTGTCCACTGAGACCAGGACTCTTGGCAATTTCTTATAATTAGCATCCCCCATCTTGCCAATAACTGAAAGGATTCCATCCCAATCTTAATCCATGCTAATTTGCCCTGCGCACCTCCAGGTGTTCTTTCCCAGTGGATGCATTGGAATAAAGCTGCATGCTGGGCGTCTCAAGGAGTGATATTATGACTGATGTGAAATTTTATCCTGCTGGGAATTCAAGTTTTTGTCACAGTTCTCATTATTAGATAAGAGTTAAATAAACATATCTTTCTCTGTCTCTTTCTGAACTTCAACTTCCTAGCGGCAAATGAAGGTTAAAGGTAATGTCAATCTAATATGAATATGTGATTAATAATGAATATTGGAGAAGGATTTATGAAATAGGATTTTAGAATTCTCTGCAAATGGAATGATGAGTGTCATTTTAAATTAAGCAAGAACACAAAGTTTGTAGGCTATATTATATTTAAGGAAAAACATACAGTGTTAGTATATGGATTTGTACATTTAACCTCTACATTATTATAATATGGAGGAAGCAAAATAGAATTCAAAACAATTTTTACGCTTTTGCCTATTTAGTCATATTGTCTGTCTGGAAATCTCGTTAAACGTGTGATGAGAAAAACCGAGGATTGTTATGTTTCGTGAAACCGCAAAGCAATTTTCTAGAAAACCTGCGTAACAGGAGGGAGGAGATTATGAATAAAACTAAGGTCATTAAATCGGGCCGCATAGCTCCCAGCGAAGCGAAGACGAAATGTAAAAACACCTAAAGTGACAAACTCAACACAAATCTGGCTGATACATTTAAATAGATTCAGCTGGAGCGCCGCTGTTTAAATAACAGGGATACGAACACTAAATCAAGCAATAACAACGACAAACCGCCTGGAAAATAGATTCATGGAGTAATGAGATTTTTCCGGTTTTATCTAGCTGACAAATTTTGTCCTAAAGTAAATATTTTGAAGATAATTGAACTGATTACTGCTCTCTTGCTCATCTGAATTTTTCAATGCGAAAACAGAGTTGTAAAACAGAAAGCGCTTCCCACAATGCACAATTTAAATCATTATTCAGTTTGTCAAGTGATATTACAAATAATGTCACGAATTATTAATGCAAATTCACTCGTATCCATCGCATTTAGATTTAAATCAAAATAAATGTCCAGTTTTTCAACACTGAGTGTCTGTGAGGCTCAAAATATTGAAAATAATGCAACAATAAACTTCTAAACACTTTATTTTGGGTTAAAATAATATAAGTTGCACGAGCTTTAACGAATTTTAAACAAATAAATAAAAATAACACGTTTACCGATAACTCATGAATGAAGTTTGTTGTTGTTGTTGTTAGTAATAGTAGTGATAGGATCTCTCGCGGTACAAAACGAGATCATAATCTGCGTCCATCGAATGAATTCTTAAAAGCTCGCGCTGTTGACAGAAAACCATCTGTTTACGTTCCTGCCTCTGACAGAACCTTAAATATGCTTTTAATTAAGGACGGGTTAAAGCTGTAGACCTCATGATGGGCAATAATTACAAATTACACTACAAATCCGACAGATGTGACAAGGGGCCTTCGTCTGTACAATAGGGAGAAAATAAAAGACAACGATGAGCAATTTGACAGAAGTTGTGCTGAATTTATCTTGGTGTTTTGAAAAACACCGTCTTTGATTATATCCAGACAGGATTTGTTCTTCTTCTCCGTCATGATTGTTTTCATATTTCGTTGACATCCATTGATTTGGAGGCAGCTGTAAGACTTTGTCACAAGAGAGAGGAGCAGTCACAACGCATTAGTCTGATGGCATAACTCGAACGTTGGGGCCCTACAGAGCGCATGTTGAGGGACCATGTGATGGCTTGTCTTGGCTTCCACATAAATGGATAAAAGGTCTAATTAGTCAATTTTTAGTCAGTTACAAATCTGATATAGGATCATTTAAAATCTGACGCATATACTTCGTCACTCATTACTGTAAAATATGATATTAAGGCCTACAAAGAAACACCGCTTTGAATTTAGGACAGTTTTTATATTCTGAGTTTGTTGTGAAGTGGAAAACTGAAGAAAAAAAAAAAGCACCCGCATAACAGTCTTGTCAGTTTACTTAATATCTCTGTGGTTGTTTTAAGCTAAAACTCATTTTAATTTTCATTTTTGAGAGTGTACAGTAAAGTTGAAACCAGCCCCAAACGGCTAGACTGTAAACTTTATTTATTATTATCCCTTTTTTATTGTAGGCCTATTAGACTACTTATTTATAATTTGTAGTCTAAAATTGTAGTCACTTAATAATTTTGTGTACTTTGAGATTTTTTAAGCGATTTTCAGATTAATCAAAACATGTAAAACCAGCCAAATTAGTGAATTTTGACATTAGTAAATCTTATGTTTTGTAAATATTGTAGGCTATATACAGTTTTTTAAAAAAAAACAAACAAATAAGCCTACTTTAGTGAAATAGTGGTATGAATTACCCTACCGAATGCATTTTTGTATATTTTTTGCTGTTATTTTTCTGCCTTTTAGACATGGATGTGTCGTTTTTATATTAGCCTACTATATAAAGTCACCGTCTTCCGTGTGTTATCGTAGTAAATCCGTGAGAATCCGTGTTTAGAAGTTTTATTATAGCCTATTTATACTGATTAGCCTACGTGAGATTGCGTGCAACTTTAAATTAGCTGCACTTTCCTCATAACGTTACTGCAGTTCTATCTGTTGCATGTGTTAGTAACTAATATAAAGGTGGCAGTGAACGAGAAGTTAGAGAATATGCATGTTGCTGTCGTTATATGCATCCTTTGACTGTGAACGGAACCGATGCTTCAGTCAATGTGGGTTTATCGCCTTCAACAATGTTCGATCGCCCTCTAGCGGGTACTCTGCAACAAAGGAACAGAGAGAAAGAGAGATTATAGCATGCTCAACGAATTCAAACATTAAGTCAACACACTTGCACAAATCAAATTAAGCAACAACAAAACATAGCCTACATTTGAACACAAATGTTCAAATTGCAATAAAATGTAATGTTAGACCAGCTTAATGACTTTTAATGCATCCCTCTGCTTTCAAAATAATAGAATCAATATGTAAAAATCCTAAACCAGTTGTTTCTCTTGCAAATACTTAGGCTATTTCAAACTCACTGAGGCCAAATGTCTTTGCCACCTATGCTATATTGGGAACAAAACACATTAGCCTATATATATAAAGGTTTTGTAATACGTTTTTGGCATGCATAATCAGTTCGGTTACATTTTATTTTAAGGCATCATTATTACAGTGTAGGCTAATTATATATTTATTAATTTATATATAATTAATAACACGTAGCCTAATTAGTATAAGATTAGGGTTTGGGTGAGTGTTAGTTGCATGTAATTATCAATAATTTACTGTTATTACTATGGTAAGTACATGTAACATATGTAACAAGGACACTAAAATAAAGTGTTACCATCAGTTCTTAAAGATGAATGAATTACGTCATTTACAGTAATTAGTATCTTGAACGTGCGGATGTCTGTTGACTTGTGCAATGGTTCAGGCGCTCGTGGTGCTGAAAGGACAGCGACAAGTAATGAAGCGATCCGGGTGCAAATAATGCGGAAGAAGGGTTCCGGGATGGGGTAAAAATAATAGGTTAGGTGTGTCTAAAGTATTAACGTAAACAACGTTTTATTAACCAAAAAAGTTAGTCTGAATGCGGTTAAATGCGCTCACGAACAAAAGTCATCTGAGGACGTACGTTGAATTCGCCTTTAAAAATTAGCCTACTGACAGTTTTCTTCTAAAAGTCGTAAGTCTCTGCCTTTAAAATCTATTGATACCTTAACGTTGTATAACGTATTTGTTATTATGGACTAGGCAATATGTTTAAAATCACGTGACACTTTCTGGGGACGTGTTGTGTTGCTCAACAAGGAAACCGGAACTTACAGTTTAAAGCTTTTTTTTTTGCGTCAGTTGAGTTTCACAACTCATCCACGAAGTTTGCAGGACTATTTTTTGAACGCGCTCACGGTAAACACTGTGCTTCGGGACCTTTTGGATGGTAATGCCCAGTCAATTACATTTCTTTCGAGATCATTAAACACAAATCCGGCTTGTCTTTTAACAAGGCAGTCCCGTGTTTTAATGAGGGTCAGGGAAGGTTAGAATTACTTTTAATGGACGCTTTTCCCGCCTGCAGCATCCACTGTTTAGCGCGCGAGATTGCGTGTAGGCTACAGCTTATGCCAAAACTTTGTGCAACACTGACGAGATTTAAGATATTTATGATAGGCCTAATGATATTTAGACAAAGTTTTACAATATTAATTTTGTATTTTACACAATATTTTAAGTCGTCATAGATGGGTAAAATTCTATGGCGGTAAATGAGAGAATACATTAAATATTTTTTTTGTGTGTGTGTGTCACCATTTTCTCAAATTTTCTCAACAACAGTTTTTTCACAACTAAGAAAAAGAGGGTAAAAATAGAGAGACATTGATAACGGCAGTCAGAAGAGAGAAAGATGTCAACTTTACCGTCACTCCCACGTGCTGCTGTATGAGAAACACCCTCACAGCAGTAACTTTTTTTTTTTTTTTTTTTTTTTTTGTAATTTGATGAAAAGGTAATACAATATTATAGTGTTATAAATGTACATGCATTTTTTAAAAAATGAAAATGTAAAAAACTTTGCAAGATTTACGATGCTGATGACCGTTAAAACGCGTCATCACAGTCCGTGAAAAGGGTCCGTAGAGTACCTCAGAGATGACGTGTTTTTGTAGGCCAACGCGGAAGTTAGCGGCGCACGGGTTCCCTCGATCAAAAGCCTATGCATTTTTCCCATAGACTTTTGGAAAATAGCAAAAAATAAGCTCTGTGTTTAACAATGGGGTTATGACACTTGCACGTTTTGTCTATCAAGTTAACACAACATTTATACATTTTGAAGCCTAAATAAAGTCGTCAGATATAAAAAGCTAACAGTAGGCTATAAACGGACTACAGCACACCATGGTCACGGATCAACGTCACCACCACCAAGCTTCCTCAAACTTTATTTAAAAACATGCTCGCTGATTATGATCTGCGCTGTGTATGAATACTTATCCACTTTTTCATGAGAAATGCTGTCCAAATGTCCTGTTTGTCATGATGACGTCTAAAGTCCCCGCCAAAGGAAGTAGTCCCTTTTAGCAACTTGTTAGCAACCGCCATTTTTAAGAAACAATAAAGGTTTAAAAAAATCACAAGCGGGTTATAACTGATGTGGTTTATGTCATAGATCAAAACGTGAAAATATTTAGAGGCTTTGTTAACCACAGACCTTATTTCAGGCGATTTAGCAAAAACCCATTCAAAAAACCCATAGACTTTAGGGCAATGGAACCAGAAGTCCTAAAATGCTAACTCGCATCCGGGTTTTGCATACAAAAACACGTCATCTCTGAGGTACTCTATTGTCAATGCACTTCACTAGTCATCAGCTGTCGTGTAACTAGAATGCAATTTCTTCTTGATTCTGACATGAGAGCCGTGCACCGGTCTATAGTGAGCAAAAGAATTGCAGTGTCTAAGTCATGTTTCAGTGTTCAAGGCCCGGTAAATTACAAAGAGAGAGCAATTGATTTCTGGATTCGTTTCATGATTCATTGCATTGCATTAATTCTGTAGGATGACATGCATGAAATACATTGTTGTCTCAACACTGATGAGGAACTGAGCTCAAAGTGATACTAGATCTGATGTACTTTTAAGAGTAATTGGTTAGAAAATGGTTACACATTGTAGGAACGATGGAATTATATGAGACACTTGTCTTGTTGTTGACTTCACCTCTGATATATGCAGCAAAATACACTTATCATTCATTTATCATCAGTCATCTGAGATACAACTTTTCCCTTTAAGCCATGATAGCTGTTCCTGTTTTATTGAATTCAAACCACAGTATTACATTTAGATTGTTTTATGGTAGACTGCAGATTTTCTTCACTGATTATTAAAAAAAAAAAAAACTTTGTGTGTCAGGCTAGCATAAGTCAGAGATGATCTCTACTAAATGAGGTGCTCCACGCTTGGCTAATGATGCTTAATGAAGTATTCCGAAAAGTGAAATTATCATTCAAAAACGTGGCAGGAAGAGGCAAACAATCTGAAGGGTTGTAACACTCAACCACTCAGCAGCCCAAAGAACAAAAGTATCATGCTGAAAATTAAACTAATGATGAAAAAATATGCATTAATTTTGCATTTGAGAGGACATGGAAAATGTCAGACATATTTAAAAGGTTAATCTTTAATTCAACCACTAATAAACACAGCAGGGAAAAAGGAAAAATTAATCAAGTGTTCTTTCACTGGACATATTAAATAATCTTATAAATTAATAACTGTCCGCCCGGCAGTGTACCCCCCCCACAAATTAAGTAATTATCATTCATATCAGTGGAGGAGGCTCAAATCAAACGATTTGCGGACAGTACAGAATGGGTCTGTAGTTATTTTTACATTTGTTCTGAGACATTTTTACACTTTGGTTAAAACCTTTTCATTGAGTGGAAATGTTTGCTGTCAGATAATTTTGTTGGATTCTGTGTGATTAGATTAAAGGGATCATTGTACGCATCCTCATGCATAACACAAAAGAAGATATTTTGAAGAATGTTAACTATTTATGTCTATGTGAAAGTCAATGGGGTCCAAAACAACATTGTTGGTCTCCACCGACTTTCATTGTATGGGCAAAAATACATTTTTCTTTTGTTCCACAGAAGAAAGAATGTCATACAGGTTTGGAATGACATGAGCGTGAGTACATTATGATTTTTAGTTTTGGAGAAAGTATTTCTTTAATCTACTCAGAGATGGCAAGAGAACCGGCACTAATGTTCTGCTACAACTTATAGGAAATTGTCAGAACATGATGGATGTGGATCATCACACTTTACAGAAGACTGGGGTGAAGTTTACTGACATTTAAAAAAAGCTGTAAGTTGAACCCAGACTTTCATTTTTACATTAATTATTGGTCAAATTCATACTTTACTATTGATTGTGAGCATTCTTTCTAGAAACAACAACTTTAAGGCATTAGTTCACCCAAAAATGAAAATTCTGCCATTAATTACTCACCCTCATGTCGTTCCAAACCCGTAAGATTTACCCGTAACACAAATGAAGATATTTTTGATGAAATCTGAGAGCTTTCTGACCGTCCATAGACAGCTACGCAATTAAAACTTTGATGCTTCAAAAAGTTCATAAAGAGATCGAAAAACTAATCCATATGAATTGAGCGGTTTAGTCCAAATTTTTTGAAGAGACTCAAACGCTTTATATGATGAACAGATGTAAATATTCATCAACTCACACATCAGTTGTGGTAAACTGAAGCTCAAGCATGTTCGCTTGGCGTATGAAAACCAATGAGGTTCATTCTTGTGTGTTACGCAGCACGTTTGAGCCAATGAGGTTTGTTCTCGCACGTCAAGCAGGTTCGGTTGAGCTTCTGTTTATGTTCGCTGACCAATGTTTATATGTGAATAAAAGCCTAAATTCAATCTGTTCATCATAAAAAGCGATCAAGTCTTTTCAGAAAATTTGGACTAAACCGCTCAATTCATATGGATTAGTTTTATAAACTCTTAATGAACTTTTTGAAGGGTCAAAGTTTCAATTGCGTAGCTGTCTATGGAGTGACAGAAAGCTCTCAGATTTCATCAAAAAAATCTTAATTTGCGTTACGAAGATGAACGAAAGTGTTACAGGTGTGGAACGACACGAGGGTGAGTAATTAATGACAGAATTTTCATTTTTGGGTGAACTAACCCTTTAAGATTGTCCTCAACTTTCTTAGCACTCAGTTTTCCACTCGAGCTGAGTCTATTTTGATGTATGAGTGGGAAAAGTTTGCTCTAGGTGACGGGCTAAGGTCATGCTTATGTTATTGAACTCAGTGCCAGGCACGTATGCAGGGAGCGAGAGAAGGACTTGGAACAAAAGCGGATTCACCCGCTAGGCAGCATATGCCTCCACACTGCCATTCCCTACAGGCCTACAGCACACATCCAGTCAGATCTGCCGCTCTATGCCCAAAAAATAGCTCTTCTGCTCTTGTTACCACATACAGCAGACCTCTCAGTATAAAGAGCACACTCCGTTGTGTGGGATACGGAAGGACAAACCGTTATTGTTGGCTGCCTAGTACTCAAAGATTGAAGTTTTTAGTCACTAGGTCACTAAATGTGTCACTTACTGAGTTAAAATAAACTTAAAGTTTAAGGGAATTGTTTTGAAGATATTTCATTTTACATTAATTTAATTTTATATATTATGCTTTTACTGTATATTATATACAGTCAAAGCAAAAATCATTCAGATATTTTTGATATATTTTTACTAGTGGGTGCAGGACACTATAGTTCATTTATGTAAGTGAGGATAGCAAAATAAAGTAAACTGTGACATATTATACCCAAAAATTCTTCATACAGTGGACTACCAGTAAAAATTTGGGACCAAAAATTATTCAGACACTTTGACCTGACCATGTTTTGCTTAAGTGTTATCTGACATAATTAAGATTAATTTTTTCTGACTGAGATGTTGTCATATTTTATTGCCATTTTTTTAAACTATAGTGAATAAACTGTATTAATAAATGAAATGTTCAAGGTGTCTGAATAAATTTTGGTATATATATATATATATATATGTATATATATATATAAATTAATTCATTTAAAATATACTTTCTAAAATATCCTTGTTTCGGCCTGAAATAGTGATACTTTTATACACTCATTACAAGGCCATTTTCTTATAGTCTAGTCACCAGCAGAGTTTCTATGAAAGATATTCTGTCCATTGCTCTCTGTGGTGTGACCTTAAGCACAATGGGGATCCCATGCTGCCCCAAGCACCTATTAATAACACAGAAATGTGATTATTCATGGTAGATGTCTTAGCTTCTGTAACCAGTGAAGCATTGTCCTCAGTATGATGAAGATTTCTGTCAGATAGGATAGCCCTCACCTGAACTAACATTTTAAGGGGAGTCACAACATTTTTGTTTCAACTGCTCATCCATGCACTTGTGAAATTAAATTGAAATTTAAAATGATTGATTTTAGCTGATCGGTATAGGCCAGAATTTCAGGTGCATCCCTAGTTCCTACTGTACATACCTATACATTTGCTTGTATAAATTAGTATGTGTGTAAATTACAAAGTTTTTTTTTTTTTTTTTTTTTTTCAGGCACAGTCATTGACCATTCACCCGCTGCAAAAATAAACTAGAGTTGTAGGTGTGTAAAGCCAGAGTGTGCTCATGCTGAAAGCGTATGGGCTGTAGAAGGCCTTCTGGTTGGAGCATTATCAGCATATGGGACTTCTGATCCTATCACTCACATTTACCTCCAACACCAACTGTGCATCTGTTCCCGCCATGCTGCATATCCAGCACGCTGCTCAGCCCTACAAAGCCAGATGTGCCGCGGCTTAACCGCACACACATCTTATGAAAGTGGGCACTGAGTCCAGGCGGATTGGACTATGATGGAGCTTGAATGGGGAAGAAAGTGGTTGAATGAAATCACATGTTTCTAAGGGCGTGTTCACACTTATAGTTCGGATCTCTTGGTTCATTTGGTCCGGACCAAAAAAGAAAATGATACATTTAGCCCTGGTTCGCTTAGCGTTCACACTGTCATTTTATAACACCGAACCTAAACCTCCTATGACGAGAAAAAGCAGGGCTGCATCTGAAATCGCATACTTCCTTACTATATAGTAGGTGAAAAACAGTATGTGACAAGAGTCTGAATTCACATTATAGAGTAGGCAAAAAGTACCCGTGCATACGTTGGACACTTTATCCCATAAGAACGCGAGAGAGAATTTGTGAATGGCAGTGAAGCGACATAACTGACTGGTAGGTCACATGACAATGACAACATGATGAATGTAGTGTGTCTAGATTACATTCATACTATATTATAGAATGTACTATATTATAGAATGGTCACAAACTAAGACTTATTCAAAATAAGTAGCTACTCAGGAGAGTATGTGATTTCGGAAGCAGCCCAGATATGCTTGAGCATTCTGTCCTTTGTGTGGGCGCATTTTGTGACATCACATCCTGTATTTGGTTCGTTCAGACGTCTTTGGTCAGTGTTGCATTCATATTTCAGTCGAACCACACCAGAGTTTGTTTAGAAGCAGACCGAGACCCCTGAAAATGTGGATCTCGCTCCACTTGTTTGGTGCTCACCAGGATTCGGATGGCAGCGTTCACACTTATTCAAATAAAGCGCACTAACAGCGTTCGCATTTTAATCACACCAAACCTGCCAAGTGTGAACACACCTTAAGAGAAATTTAGATTGCAAATGAGTTGGCAGGACTTGTGTTTTAAAGTTAAAAAGGTTTGATTGGCCAGTGAACTGCATATAATTAGGGAAGAATTATTAATGAATGGCTGATTGTTATGAAAGCAGCAAATAACTGAGAGCAGCAGTTTGTCTTTTAACATTTTTACTTCTGATTTACATTCTCTCTGCATGTGCTTGTTTTCTTAGCACTGTAACGCTCCATTGATCAGTGATCATGGGAGCCGAACAGCTGAGAGAGAGGACATGATGGTTTTGGGATAGCGCATATGTTGCCCGCACCCTGTTTGCCAGCTGCAGCCCTTTGTATCACTGCAAGCCCGACAACTCTTTACAGGTTCTTCTGTCAGGTAATAACCACCAGCCTCTGACTCTGCCTACAACCGGCTGTGCAGCAAGATGGATTACCCTTTGATTTCTGCAACGAGGAGATGATTTCGTTTGTTGAGCTTGATGCTCTTCAGCACGCTAAGTCTAATGATTTCTCTTTTTCAAAGGAACTCGTGAGATTTGTTCCTGATGTGCTTTATTGTGGAGCCAGATTCATTATGGGTGGTAAACAGACAGGAGAACACACATGCTCTCGTCAGCAGAAGATTCTGCTCAGCATATTGTATGCCTTTGATGCTTTTGCAAGCAGGTGTTCAAGGATGCATGCAAGTCTTCAAAAACAGCTATACTTTCACTTGCCTTACTCAGATGGTGCAGTCTGAATCAATAATCGTCTTTACTTTTTCAACTTATAGGCACTCTCTCTTATTGTAATGAATTAATCTTTGTACAAATGCACTGGTATTAAAATACAGGTGTGGGTGATGGCCGAGCGAGTGCAGGTGATGAATAGGAGGGATGCTGGGAAATGTAGTCTTTGACTAGATGACAGAACTGTTGAAGATGGGCAGATGGAAAGTATAACTTTTGTGGAAATTTTTCAGTGACTTTTACCCAAATTTAAATCATTACACTAATAAATCTGTCTTTATATGAGTGAATTATTGAGGGTCAATGGACCCTTATCACATTTCTGTATTTTTCAGAAGTGGAAATCATCATAGTTGGGTAAACTTCTATAGTGGTGAATGGAAACTACAACAAATACATTTTTTCCTTCCTACACTGTAAAAAATGACTGTGATTTTAACGGTAAAAGACTGTAAAAATGCTAACTGCAGTGAATAACTGTAATAGATCTAACAGTACATTTAATGTAATTTTACGGTAAAATACCGTAGAATTACCGTACAGTTTTTGGAAGTGAAAAATAATGTCATTGTATAATTTACAGTGAAAAACCGTAAATTGATATTCTCACAATTCCCTGCGTGACACTCCACATTTGATGTATTTTCGTTGAAATAACTCTGTTTCTTCTTAGTTTTTTCTAATCAGTTAGGTTTTATGTTACATCTAATGTTGTTAAATTAATGTTTATTTCATTTTTAAAATTTCATGTGTGTTACCATGATGGTGTTTAGCGTTTATGTGAATGACACTGTGTGCACCTTCTATATATTAGTGTTGTTCTTCTCAGCTTGTGGAAAAGCTGCTGATGAGCTTTGATTCATCATGTGACTCTCATCACCACTGTGATTGGTGGTTGTCAGTGTATTACAAATGTACATAACAGATATTAGGACTTCAGTAGGTTGGTTAACAACATTAACATTATATAAGTTAATGAAATACGTTTTTTTACTGTAAATTTAACAGATTTTTTTTTTTTACGTCGTTACCGTGTTTTTTGCGGTAAAGTTCTGGCAACCACAGCTGCCGTTTTTTTTACCGTAAATTTTACGGGGATTTCATTTGCTCTAATAGCAAAAGATAAAATCCACAATAGCATTTCTATGACTTCCCAAAATAGAAAAAATCATCATACATATTATGCTAGATAAGACCCCTTGATTTAAATGATCCTCTAAATGGAATTCGGCCATCTTGAGTCTAAGGGTGTGTTCACACTTAGCAGGTTTGGTTAGATTAAAACAAACTTTGGTTCAATTTCTCTGTTAGTGTGGTTCATTTGAATAAGTGTGAACGCCGCCATCCCAACCCTGGTGCGCACCAAAGAAGTGGACAGAGACCGCTGAAAAGGTGGGTCTCAGTCTGCTTCCATACAAACTCTGGTGCGGTTTGACTGAAATATGAAAGCAACACAGACCAAAGACATCTAAATGAACCAAAAACACAACCAAATATCACAAGATGCGACCCTAAAAAGGAAAGAATATTCAAGCATACCTGTTTTTTCTCGTCATAGGAGCTAAGTTGCCCTTCACAGTTCGGTAACACCATCTCGTTGCAGCAGATCTCCAATTGTGTGTAACAGGTCTCCTGGAGCAATTTTGTCTTCTTTACACATTTTCTAAGCATTTTCAAAGTTCTCAGCTGGTAAACGCAAACACAAAGAACGCATTTAGCCCAAAACACAGCATTGTTTTGGATGTTCAGTAAGTTCTGTCACAAAATATACGTCATAAAAGCCTTTTTTTTTTTTTTTTGGTATCTATAGGTTCAGTCTTAAAAATGACAGTGTGAACGATAAGCAAACCAGGACTAAATGTATCATTTTCTTTTATTGGTCCGGACCAAACAAACCAAAAGGAACCGAACTACAAGTCCGAACACACCCTAAGTCAATCAAGTTAAGTCAAGCAGATTAACACTCTTGTATTATCATACATAGTTACAATATGAACAACCTCTGCATCCTCCAACAACATTAAACTCGCTAAACAGTTATTTAATTCATCAAAAAAAGCATCTGACTTTTGCCGGCCTTTATAGACCTTATTCACAGCAGCGCCATCTTCGATTTTTAACGGGAATGAAAGTGAGGCTGAAGGATGGACAGTGGTTTGTACTGTTATTTATTGTATTTTTGGATTGTTCTGCTGATAACACACTGCAAAAATATATTTCCAAGAAATTTCAGTAGACAAAAACCCCCAGACAATATGAGCTGTGGAAAATTATAAGTGATCTAGAAGCTTTATACAGCTTTTTACAGCGGATGCCATTGAAAACACAGCAAGTCTATCCCTCACAGCCTCGCTTTTATACTTGTCATGGCGCTGCTCTGAATAAGATCTATTAGACAGATTTGTGCAGGGTAGTTTTATGAGTCTCATGTTCCCAGAGGGTAGCAAAATATTGCACTTCAGCCAATTGCACAGCGTTTTTTACATTCAGGCCACATAAAACCTCAAGCCTAATTTTTCCATAAGTATACAGCTACAACTGGATAATCAGTGTTTTGTAGGAGTTGAGAGGGGTTAGTCAAATAAATTGCGAGGGCAGTATAAACGAAGCCTCTGACACTGCTCAAAACTGTTTAATCTCTTTTTCATGTGCTACATAATTCATCGAAATGGGATGAATTAGAGATGAAACGCTATCATATGTTTATAAATACTCCAGCATTAGGATTTTACTTCCCCATAAATCTGCAGCCAACCACAGTTAGGTCCCGAGGAATAAAACCCCAGTAGGACAATAATATATTCCCTTGCTGCCCATCGGCCCATTCATCCCGACACGCACACACTCTTCCTCAAACATTATTCCCTCCATTGATGCCCCTCATTTTAAATCTATTTCAATTTAAAGATGCTTGACATGCCAACAACGGAAGAGTGACTAATGTTGGTTCGCTATACATCAGAGCATACATCAGAGTAAAGGGCTCTCTCTCTTTCTCTCTCATCCCTGTCCTTAATTTCTCAGTCTCTGTTTCTGAGTTAAATGAGTGAGCGAGCGGCGGTCCGGGTTCAACGTGGTCACTGCCGAAACAGGGGAGTAATTACCAGATCAGCTCTGCTAAAAATGCAGGCAGGGTGTTCGGTGACCTATCATCCACTAATCTGCATAGTGAAGTATAGCTTCATAACTGTAAATTGCTGACTTAATTAAAAGCTGGGACCTTTCTGTCATTTAATTACAGGGAGAAAAGGTTATTGCTTAAACGCAATTTTCCAAATGCGATTTCTTAACAGTTATTAACGGCGTCGCTATCATTTATTGTTTCAGATTTTTCAATTTAGAAATGGCCGCCGCTGACAGAAGTAATGAGTCGGAGGGGGAAAAACTCAATCTCGATAGCGCACACACGGCTGCCATTTGTTTCCCACAAGTGGAGACGATAGCTGGGGGAAGCTTGAAAATGTCACGAGGACGAAGGGCCTTGATTACTGCAGTTTTTACTATAGCGATTAAACCAGAAGTGGAGTTTTGAAGAGAAGTTCATTAACATTTCTCAAATGAGCAGGACAGGGCAGTGGTTAGAAATGTGGAAAGATAGGGGGGAGGAAATGGATGAAGAAGGACTCTTGATATAGGAGAATTTTACACAAAGATATATTTTTAAAATGATTTTACATGGAATGAGTCACTACACTGGAGCCCAGCCAAATATTATTTACTTTAGCAGAATAAATTATAAATTGCAAATGGGTTAATTCTACATTCTCATTGATAGTCTTAGACTATCGTAGTGAGCGAGTCGAGGTATAGGGGAGGAGCAGATTACAGAGATGGGGGGAAGCAAGCTGTGCAAAGATTTAAAAGTGAGCAGGAGAATTTTGCACTTAATACGATAGGCCATTGTGAAGATCAAACAAAATTGGGGTGATGTGGGCAGAACAATTGGTGTGGGTAAGTATTCTAGCAGCAAAGTTTTGAATATATTGTAATCTGGAAATGGAGCTGGCAGGTAAACCAATGAGAACATTACAGTATGGGATGAAACAAATGACAGTTTCGGCATCTTACACACTGATGAAGAGACTGAGCTGGGCAATGTGATGTAATTGAAAGAATGCTGATTTGGTGATAGAGTTGATATGAGCCTGAAAGGAGAGAGAGGAGTCAAAAATAATGCCTAGATTTTTGATCTAGTTCCAATAAAAGTTCCAATAATAATGATCTCAGTTTTGTCCATGTTTAGTTTCGGAAAATTAGAATTGAGCCATTCTTTTATTTCATGCACGCAAGCAGAGATTTGATCAATTTGGGTAGATAGAGCAGGTGTTCAAATAGTGTATATTTGGATGTCATCAGCGTAGAAATGATAATTAAAACCATGACGATGTAAGATATGACCCAGAGGTAGTATGTAAGTGATGAATAATAATGGCCCAAGAACGAATCCCTGTGGGACACCTTGCTTCAGGGGGACAGTAGGTGATCAAAAATCCTGCACTAAAATGTAGAATTGTCTATCAGAGAGATAGGAAGAAAACCAAGAAAGGGCAGCACCAGAAATACCCACATTCGAGACAAAAACTCCATAAAACCATTTTAAAAGTTGTGAGTTACTGACTAAGGTCTATTCCAATTTACTCTAGTCCAAAACCGTCCACCTAGACAGGAGGAGACCATCTGACTGACATGTAAAACAACCAACCACAGTTTGTTGTGCTGTTTATGGGCAGGGTTATCTGAAAAAGATTATGCCACAATAATAAACTGGAAAATGGGGGAAAAAATTCACTCAAATTATGTTGAAGCAATCTCAGGAAACAATAAAGCACTTTAATTTTCTCATAATATAGGCTACATTGCACATCATTTCTGAAAGAGTTTGAAAACGGTTTGATCGAAGATTCAGTCTCTCTATGTAACCCTTCTATCTAGGTCCTACTCGCCCCGCTCTGTGTGGGCCTCGAACCTGGGTCTCCAGCGTGGATGGCGGACGCTCTAACAAGGAGGCTAAAGGCTGCAACCTTTAACATCAGTCGCTAGAGCATCTCTTGAGATCAGAGGAGTGAGGTTTACTTGCACAGCAACTACTAGCTGGCCTCTGTTACACTCACCCCCCTAAACCTCACTCCCATCCGGGTCACGGCACCAATGTAACCCCTCTACCCAGGTCCTACTCGCTCCACTATGCGTGGGCCTCGAACCTGGGTCTCCGGCGTGGAAATCGAATGTTCTAACAAGAAGGCTAAAGGCTGCAACCGCTAGTGAATCTGTTCACCCTAAACGGACCTCTCTCATATGTGTAACCCCTCTACCCCGGTCCTACTCGCCCCGGAAACTAAACGGCCATTACCATATCTGAATTTCAGCTCCGGAGGCTTCCTCAGCAGCACTTAATACACAGTGATATGAACAGTAACTATGGCGTCAATTTTTCCATATAAATTCCAGCGCGTCTTCATTCTTTTGAAATGCATAAAGTGGATTCACAGTGCTGAATACAGCATCTTCTCGATGTGTCAACAACACAAACCAAACTCTTCTAGACCTCAGCTACAACTACAGTGTAGGAGGGCGGGGCAAAGCAGACCCCTGGCAACCAATGAAGACCATAGACTGGCAATATGCAAATGTGTTACATTGTTATGTAGATATGTAGCAGGAAGCATGATTGGTATTGCTGACGACTCGATTCGTTTCATTTTAAAACTTTGCAGACCTTTTACTTTCACAAACAGCTGTATCACACACTGCATGAAAGGTAATATTCAAAAAAGCATAATAGGGGCATTTTAATGTTAGTTTCTGAGAATCTTGTCTGAAAAAAAGTCAAATTTAATTCAGTAATTTGGCTTTGCATGTAACCAGGCTGGTCTTTTTTTCTGTGCAGCACTTACAGCATTGGCCTACTTGCTTCAGTTATTCACTAAAGTATCACATCAAGTGGAATAGCCTACAGCTCATGGTTCATGTTTGCCCTCTGGCAGGTAAAATGTGCTTGACCGGACCTAATTTATACCATCCAATAAACACGTCAACTCAGCATGTCCTTCTGACCTCCCCAGCCCTACCCTACATGCCCAATTACATGTTTTATGGCACAGATTATATTGAGTTCAGTCCATTTAATCAGCATATGCGTCAAAAGGAATTGATCTGCTTATTATTTGAAGATCTGGTTAGTGCCAGGTTAGGGCAACTCCAGTACCAATAACATTTGGATATATAAACTTTTACGAGCAATAAATTATGAATCCAAGTATTGTAATGCGTCTGTGGGTTAAATCATTCCTCTTAAGGTTATTATTAGGTGACTTTGAAAGTGTTTTAGCATGTGTTGATGTGCAATTATGAGCGTTCATAGCTGTTGTGAAATCAACTTTACAATGTTTTAAATGTTAATTGTTTTTGCTGCTGTATCTAGGGGTGCTACTCTTAGCTAGATATTTTATTAGTGTGTCAGTTGTTTGCTGTTTTCAGAGTATTTTAGCTTTTCCAGTAACAAGACGCTTTTTCAAACAAGTAGCGGTTTAACTTGAGCAAATGCTGCTTTTAATAGGCTATCTGAGAGAAGAGAAGAATCAAACATGCTCACCAATATGGTCCTCTCTCTCATTAGTGTTGGAAAATCCAATTCATTCTAGTGAATCTGTTCACCCTAAACAGACCTCTCTCATATGTGTAACCCCTCTACCCAGGTCCTACTCGCCCTGCTCTGTGCGGGCCTCCGGCGTGGGAGTCGGACGCTCTACCAAGGAGGCTAAAGGCTGCAACCCCTAACGTCAGTCGCTAGAGCATCTTTTGAGATCAGAGGAGTGAGGTTTACTCGCACAGCGACTACTAGCTGGCCTCCGTTACACTCACCTCCCTAAACCTCACTCCCATCCGGGTCACGGCACCAATGTCACCCCTCTACCCAGGTCCTACTCACCCCGCTCTGCGCGGGCCTCAAACCTGGGTCTCCGGCATGGGAGTCGGACGCTCTACCAAAGAGGCTAAAGGCTGCAACCCCTAGCATCAGTCGCTAGAGCATCTCTTGAGACCAGAGGAGTGAGGTTTACTCGCACAGCGACTACTAGCTGGCCTCCATTACATATGTAACATTGGAAAGTTGGATTCATTCCAGTGAATCATTTGGTCCTTATTTGTTTGTTTTTTTCGCATATAAATGTATTTGGATAGTTTGAAACATTCTAGTAAGTCGGTTCATTCAAAATGGACTTCTCTCATATCTAGTGTTGGAAAATTTGATTCATTCCAGTGAATCAGTTCGTCCTTATTTGGTTCTGTGTTGTTGGAAAGTCTGATTCTTGTGGGTCAGTTCGTTTTGCAGGGGTCACGTAAAATGACAATTCACAGATTCAAGTTGCAATCCTATGCAGTTTTGTAAGTTATGTAAGTGTGTTTTTGTCATATTTTTAGCATACATAGGCCTACCTTTTCAGGTTTGATAGGCCTACTGCCATCTTAATTGAAATTTCTCATTCATTCAAAAACCCCATATTACTTTTATGTACAGTATATATACTGTATACTGTATATATAGCCTATATATATATATATGCATTTTTTAGCTTGTAGCTTTTTATTTTGTAGCTTGTAATGTGCTGCTAACTTTTTTCCCCAAAACAGTAGATAAATTATGATTAGATTGTAGCTATAGTTTCAAAGTAGCTTCCAAAATTAATTCATAATATATTGTGTATTATGGTCATTATATTTGATCATTAAATTCTGTAATCACTGAATCAGATTTACATGAATGATTATTAACAGCAATTTTACACCCCTATTAGCCACAGCTTCTTGTTGTTGGTATTAGTTTGTAATTGCTTTGTGACTGATTAACTGTGGACAGTAATCTTCAGTTGTCTCTGCCAGGTCTGATCGAGTGTCTAAATCAAGAAGAAAAACTCCAGCATTCCTCTTTCACAGTAGCACTTTCAGTACATCTGCGCTTTCCCCAAAAACTCTGGACATATGTTGCGTCCAAACGATTCCCAGCGTGAACCTGATCCTAAAGTGACACGTGAAAACACCACACTGCTCCAAATAGAAGCCACTCTGCTCTCTAAACACAACTTTTCACTTAATTAAATCACTGATTTACAGTGTTCTCCTCTCTAGCGGAATCACACACTCCTTCCGCCCAGCCCCCCCCCCCCCCATCACCCCTCCCCGCTCTCACCCTGAAATATTCATGTTGAAAAGAACACATTTATCCAGGCTGCTAACATCGTGTCATTGCTGCTATTGTCTGATGTCAACCTCTTAATTATAGCTTCTGATAGCGATACAGTATTTCCTTCATTTCTGTTCATCGCTCAACCTCTGCTGTCCCCCCGCTAAAGGTGATTAGCGACATTTTATGTCATATCGTTCGTCTGTTTGACAGCCAGCGCAAGTGAACTGGATTAGATTGGACTGCCAAATGAGATAGGCCTGAATCAAATTAAAACAGCAGAGATTATACAATCTTTTAATTATGCTAGCTCCGTTCAGACAAGGAATATTACCTCTGTGTCTTTCTTTTCTTATAACCTGATGTAAATTGACCATTTAAAAATCTGCATTCATTCATAAAGTAACATTTTCGGTAGCTTGAGGAATGTGCTGCCACAAAATTAAACCGAAGTGATCATATAAATGCCATGTTTTGTGAAATAGCTAGCAAAAAAAACGCATAATATCATGTCAGACATGAAGTTATGTCATGTCTCAGTGTAGAAAATGGTTGGAAATGATGCATCTGATGCTCTTCCTACGGAAAACCAGTCCTTTATGGCATTTTCTGAAGTGGTGACGGTCTTTCAAGTTCCCCCATGATCCAACATCCCAACGGTACAACCTGTCAGCTCTAAACATGAGGAGTAAAGGGGAAAACTTAGCGATACTGTGACCTTAATGACAGTGTGGCAGTCATCCGTGAAGAACCTTGTTCCACCCGGAGGAGATGGAGATATTTAGGTCCATGTACCTAAGCCTATTTAGGCACCGCTAGCATCGGCTCAAGCTAAAGTAAAGGACTGTTTCAGAGGACGCAATGGGCTTGCGGGAGACAGGTACTCCCAGAGCAGAAGAGGACACCCTGGGCAGGTTTAGTAAATATTTATGTCTCAAATTAACTTCTTTTCCACTAATATAATCAAGCGTGAAAGTCACTGCAGTGTTTATTCAAACATATAGCTAGGTTAGCTAATGCTAGCTAGATTTTTCTGTCAGTTATGATCAGCTTAATGTGTATCTTTGTATGTATGGCTAACAAAAGATATTTTGAAGAATGTTTAGTCTTGTGCGTGAAATGAAAGTCAGTCGAAACAATATTGGACCTACTGACTTTCATTCTACACCCTACAAAATGTTTTCTTTTGTTATCTACAGAAGAAAGAAAGTAATTTTAAACATTGGAAAGGTGGTGGAGTACAATCATTTTTGTAGTTTTTGTTTTGAACTGCATGTCAGTGGGGTCACATTTGGCAGATATTTCACTGGTCATCATGATTTGTATCATCTATATTTATATATTTATACTATATATGTATGTGTGTTCCAAATATGTTCCAATTCATCATGCCGTTTTAAATAACATATTTGAAAAGCGTCAGTGTTTTTTTTTTGTTATACAGTGTCAGTGTTTTTCTAACAAAAACACTGACACTTTTCAAATATGTTATTGGAACAACATGGTGAATTGGAACATATTTGGAACGTATGCAGTGAGTTAATGTGTTTATAAAGAATTTATTGTGAAGTATTGTACTTGATATCATGTAAATCTGTTTTAAACATTGGGAAGGTGGTAGAGTGCAATAGTTTTTGCAGTTTTCCTCTTGAACTGCATGTCAGTGGGGTTATATTTCGCAGATATTTCATCTGGTCAGGGTTTGAGGTTGCGTGTCATGTTCTGGACTAATGCACTCTGACTTCAGATTTCATAAAAACTGCAGAACCCTCTTTAACATCTTAATTATTCATGTTGGTGAAAACATGTTACATAAAAAAGCAAGATTAGAGCATTCACTCCATGATAAAACAACTCCCCTCGATTGAGCTAAAGTGTTCACAGAGACCAGAGGAAGTTCAAACAGATTCAAGTCTGTGAAAGCGTGATCTCAATTAAATATTCAGGCTATTTTGACAAGTCTGTAATGTTGGGTTTGTGTACTAAAAGAAGGATGTCATAATGTCGAGCTCTTCATTTCATTTATCATTGAGAAGTTTGGACTATGTGGGGGAAAATTAAAAGGATAGTTCTGAAAATTGAAAATTCTGTCATCATTTACTCACCCTCAAGTTTTTCCAAACCTGTATGAATTTCTTTCTTGTTCTGAACACGAAGCAAGATATTATGAAGAATATGGGTAACCAAACAGTTGATGGACTCCATTGAAGGTAAGTAAATGATGACAGAATTTTCATTTTTGGGTGAACTATCCCTTTAAGTCTTTTACAAATCCTAAAACTATCCTAAAAATAAGCCAACATTAGCCAAATAAAAATGGCATTGCCACTATAAAGGTATGTATATTAAATTATAGTATATTATGTATATTAAATTTGTTTGCACTGTTTGTTTGTTTCAGTATCTGGGAATCATGAGACGAGGCCCCGCCCACAATAATGACATCAAAAACAAGAGTTTTTTTCTTAATTTTGCCTTTTTTAAGCAGGGACACTACAGGCAAAAACACTGTTTTTTCAGGCACCTGTCAATTTTGAGATTCTGCACTTTTTGGCTTTTCATAAAGTGTTTTTTCAGACTGGTGGAAAGAAAACATTCAAAATACACTTTTAAGTGTATCTTTATAGCACTATAGCACTCTTTATAGCATCTATAGATTTCAATTACAGTAAATATCTTTAAAGGCCGTTTTCTCAAAATGAGTTTTTTCTCCTGCGCTGAGTCAGAAATCTCCACTTCAGAAGCACTTACATACACCATACTTTACAGTTTTATTCCTATCTATATTCTGAAGGTTTTTACAGAGGGATTTGTTGATATATAATTTGCCTAATTTTTGCCTGAACATTTTATTCCTAAAAAATGGTGAATTTTTTTTTTTTTTTTCTTCTGGCTGTTGATAGTATTTTCTGATTTATGGAGTGATAAAAAGAGATATCGAAAGTTCCCTCTGTAAAAAAAACTTTGAATTTAATATGTCCAAAAAATTAAACAAGAATTTTGAACCTGACGTCATCCAATTTTCAGATTTTAATTCTAGAAATGTATGCAAATTAACGCATATTTAATTAGATAATGCCTCATTTGCATATATAAACATAACATTTTAGAAAACTTGTAATACAAAAAATGTTTGCAATTTTTAATGTAATCAATCAGCTGGGGAAGTATGGTGATATCTATTAGTTAATTTTTTTTACCCTATTCACCTGGGGTGCCTTGCCTTTTAAACCGAAATATTTTTAGTTCCTCTTGCTGGATTTATGTCATTTAGAAAGTATAAATTTAGCGCCAATGAGGCCTGTTTTGAAATAAATACAGTATATTTATCGCTTAGATGTTGCTTGCAGCTCTAGATTTACATTATTGTTAACATCACAATGAAATCAAAATTGGCAGTATTGGAATATTGCAGTTTTTGTTATGAATGATTTATCCGCGCACATCATTTTTTAAAAATTAATGTGCTCTTGGAATCTTCGATCAAAATAACTTCACTCTAAAATAAAAAAAATGGTGCTATATAGTACTAAAAGTGGTTCTTTGGCTTGTAATCATAGGGGAACCACTTTAAGTGCTGTATAGCACCAAATCTTGGTGCTTCAGTGGTTCTTCAGCGGTTCTTCAGCAGGTTCTTTGGGATGACTGAGGTGTTATATATAGCGCCGCTACCGTATACAGAACCTGTTAAGCCCCTGTATGGTTCTTCAGTGGTTCTTTGGGGTGGTTAAGGTGCTATATAGTACCACTGCCGTACAAAGAACCTGTTAAGCCCTTTTAAATGTTCTTTACAAGCCAAAGAACCACTGTTGGTGCTGTTTAGCACCGTTTTTGTTGAAGAAATAAAATGCGATATGGCACCTCTTATGGGTTCTATTTGACAAAGGTGCTGTATATCACCTAAAGATAAAAGTGGTTCCCCTATGATTACGAGCTAAGAACCACTTTTAGTGCTATATAGCACTTTTTTTTTTAGAGTGTTCCCTTCCCTTCTCTGATGACATGTTTACTGGCACAAGGGCGGGACAACCTGTCACTCACATGACATTACAGCAATAGCAAACCATAACGAGCCAATCGATTCCTGATGGACAAAATCAAGTCCCGCCCTACATTTCTTCTTGTTCGTGAAGCCGTTTCACTTGGAAATACATCACAATAGGGAAGAAAAGACTAATTGCAACTTCTGTTTCATGTTGATTTTGAATAATATAATTTGCTCATAATGACATGAGAGGGTAGTTTATGGAGGTATCTTATACTTGTATGTACCATTAAATTCGTCTCCTCTGTTTAGTCATAAATCATTTATTGGTTTCATTATCAACACCGACTTCAGTTAAACTCTTTTAAGTTGCAGTAGGAGGAAAATTACCAGCTTCTAATAGCGTTTAAGTGAGTAAGACGCAAACAGTCCTGTTTTAGCCTTCTCCTGTGTGCAGCATTAATGATTAGTGCCGTTTCGGTGTGTTTTGAATCTCCAGTAGATAGATTGAGGATGTCGTGTCAAAGCACCCGCTTTATTCTCCCATCCACCTCCTATGTCTCCCAGTTCTGAGTTATTTCCTCCCTGCCACCTAATTAGGATTATCTTTAATTTGCAGGATTACAATTAATAGCTTGCTGCAGGTAAGTGATTAAGAGTTACCTGGTAATGACCCCAGGAGGCTAACTACAGAAGGAGGAGAAATGATGACAGCTCCTCAAGCCCAGCGCGTCAGGCCGCAATTTAAGATGGCCGGTTTGGAACGCTCCCCATGAGCCAGCAACACAATGGAGGAGTACACTTTCCCGCTCTGTAATTAAAGTCCATTGAGTGAAATTACCTTCCGATAATTACCGGGTAGTTGTCAGCGTTTGTTATAGCGTGGTGAGGCTCTGTCTTCCTCGCCTGGAGGCTGGACCGGGTTGGGCCTGGTAGCCTTCACCTCATGTTGGTGCTCTCTTGAGGGGAGGGGCTGTACGTGTCAGAAACGTGCCGGGATGATGAGGAGATGAGCGCTTCAGTAGCATTGGCGGAATTAACAGGACTCATCTAGAATCCTGGAACTCCGACCTCATTGTGATGGATTTATTTATCTATCAAGTGTTTTTGGTAGTTCTACAAGTTGAGTCTTTTTGACTAGCATTGGAGCCTCTCAAAAAGATGCTCAGAGAAAGGCTGATGAGAGGTGCATGATGCCCCTGCATGAGGGCCACCAAGCCAAATGACCCAAAACAGTGTTTTCATGCAGCGCAGTATATATACAGTAAGAGTTTCTGTCCTATGAATAATGCATAGTCAAAGTGCTTTCAGATGGGCATGTGGAGGCCCAAAGAGAGCCGACCTTTTAGGCAGGAAGATTCAGAGGAGGAAAGGTTAAAAACTCACGCTTAATTGAACCCAGCCAGAGTGGCACTAAATTTGTTCGGCAGCAGGACAGAAGGTATGTGTGTGAGAGACGAGACGGCCCTGTGAGAAGTCCACAGATCACACACCTCATGTAATGTAATTATATAATGTAAACAGGTTCAGGTTAGTGCCAATAGTTTAACCCTAACTTTACTCAGTCATATATCTATATATTTATATATATATATATATATATATATATATATATATAAAATTTTAATATAATTGTATGACCCGATGTAAATTAATTTGTTCTCAGAAAAACTATTTTTCTTATTGTGGTGGAAGGATGTCATTTCAAATTATATAAATAAACATTTTTAACAAAATAAATATTATATAAGTTGTTTATTAAAATAAAATGATTAACAAGAATATATGAATTATTTATTTATTATTTATATTAAATTATATAAGTATTATATAAAAATACTTAATACACTTCATTGCAAGATTTAATTAAATAATTATTCATTATAATTTTTATTACACAAAATAAATAGTTTTGTTGAAACTGAATAAAATGATGATTAATAATTAATTATAAATCATTTGTATATATTTTAATTATATATTTAGTAATAATAATTTTTATATTTTCAATAATATATTTAGTATTTATATTAAATAATAAGACCTGAATTATAAAAATAATTACCACACTTTTTTTTGCAAGAAAATTAAATAATTATTCATTATAATTCATGATATATAAAATAAATATTATTAAAATAATTATATTTTATTTAAATGGAATAAAATGATGATTAATAACTAAGACCTGATTTATAAAAATATATAAAAATAATTATAAAATACTTAATATTTCAATAGAATTAAATAATTATTAATTATAATTATTAATATATAAAATAAATATTATTAAAATAGTTTTATTAAAATTGAATAAAATGGTGATCCATAATAATATACACATTATTTATTATTATTTAGTATTTATATTAAATAAGTCCTGAAATATAAAAATACTTGACACTTTATTTAAATAAGATTAAATAATTATTCATTATAATTCTTATGTAAAATAAATATTAAAATAAATTAAAACAAAAATATATTATTATTTATTAAATAATTAATAAAATCTAAATTATAAAAAGACTTATTAACATGCAAATTCCTACTGTTAAAGTACAAATCATCAGTGTGAAATTTAGTAAAAGACAAAAACATTTGTATTGATATATGTATGTCACACTGACTGAGATTCCTGAAACTACTTTAGGCTTTGTGTACATTTATATTTAAGCACAGTCCATTGGCGATGTTGATAAAATATGTGTGAGTTCATTTAATGATGCCTAAGGCCTGTGTTATTTCTCTGTGTAATCCATTTGAGTTCGTTAGCAGGCCAGCAGTGTTAATTAGTACTAAAGGACTTCCTTCCACATCTCCACTGCAAGCATATGTACTTTGTCACATGTGATTGGGAATGTGTGTGTATGTGTGAATCGCAGAGGTCTTCCACAGTTCACCATACGCTTATCTTTTACACAGGCCCTCTCAGTTTAAGATGAGTATCTAATTATTCAGCCGAGGCTAATTTAATGGCTGTGGACAGGTCTTATGCGAACGTCTATGTAAATTATGTGCCTCCAATAAAAATTACAGAGTCGGTCTGAGAAGCGAGATAATGTAATAAATTATATTTTAATTTGAATATTAATATTTGAATGTGGCAGCTTCCATATCAGCCAGTTTCTGGTATAATCAGGATATGGGGATAATTTTGTTGATGGGACTTTAAAGCTCAGAGAGAGGATGATCAGAGAACGAGTGATGGAGAAAGAGAGGTAGAGGGGTGGAGGGTGTAATATTGCCAGGAATGTGCTGGCACAGTCAAGGTCAATTGACTAAATGGGAAAAAAAGCGAGAGAAAGTCCTTACAAAGCATTTTCTGGGGGAGGCATGAGCGAGACGGTTTACACACATTGATAACTAAGGTGTTTTAATTACAGATTCGCCATGTGGTCACATTAAAAGCACATTCCAAAGATCTGAATTCATGAATAGGTGAAAACTGCTGTTCTGTGCAAAAACTAGCATTGAGACCTGATAAACTGGGCAAAAGGGCTGTAACTTTAGGTTTATTTGTCATTTAAATAGCCCATTCCTCTTTTTATTTTTAAATATAATATGAAAAACATATCCATTAAAAGATTTAAACAAATTAGATTGGAGTAAATCCAAAAGGTGAGGCCGCTACAAACTGGAAAACATTTAATTCATATATTTAAAGGGACAGTTCACCTAAAAAACTGTGAAAATTTGTCCATCACTAAAAAATGCTGGGTTGTTTCAACCCATGTTTGGGTCAAATATGGACAAACCCAAATGTTGGTTTAAATTAATTTTTAAACCCAACATTTGGGTTTGTCCATATTTGTCGCAAACATGAATTAAAACAACCCAGCACTTTTGTAAAATGTTTTCATTGTTGTACAATGAAAGTCAATGGGGGCCAGTGTTGTTTTGGACCCCACTGACTTTCATTGTATTAACCCTGTAAAGCCCACATATAATACTAAATAATACTTTTTAAATTAAAGTTTCTTGATCTAAAAAAAAAAAAAAACTATCATATTTGAGTATCACATTCAATACGCCGGGCTGTATATATGAGAATATGAAGCTCATGGTTGAGGAGAAAAAACTTGCTACAAAACTACAAATATCAATTAGATGACAGAAGGCATAGATTCTGTACATTTTTTTAACAAAGTTTTATGATATTGTAAGACATTTGTGTATCAAATATGATACAGTAGGCTTAATTTTAAAGTTAACCATTTTGGACCGACATGAGGGTGAGTAAATGATGAAAGAGTTTAAATTTTTCGGTGAACCATCCCTTTAAATATACTTTATGCTACTGTTTTCTATTTAATAAACCATACAACATGACAAAACATCCACATGTACATAATTACACCCCATTTTCACCACAAGTGAAGATCATTCACTTGCAGCGGAGACAAAGTGTTAGATATTCCATATCTCCACTGCCCAGAGAACCCTTTCCCATCAGTGATTCCTGAGATATGGCACTATTTTAGACTGTATGTTGGGCATTCACAATATTAATAGAGGCGTAGAGGGTATTAAGACACCAATTTCATGTGGTAGAGCTGATCGTATATTAACCTTAATCTTAATTGATTTGCATTTCCCCGCCCAGAGTGAATGACGGACAGCGGCGAGGCAGAGTGCTTCTCACCCCTCGTGGCCCTGCAGAGTAAAATATTAACGCGTTCACACCGCTGAATTATATTAATGCTTTTTTAGCTGGCATTTGCATATCACATCAGCCACCTCGTTCCACCTAAAATTCACACTTGGTGAAACACTTGGTGAAATTCTCTATTAGTATTTTTTACATATGTAATATTTAAGTACATCTACATCTGTGAGGAATTTAGCACTCATATTTTTTGAACATATAAATATGTTCATTAAAATGACCATGCTGTGTGTCTGATGTTTTTGTCAGTAAATTAACCCATATGACTTTCTATCTGCAGTGGAACACAAATGGAGAAGTTTAGCAGAGTGTTCATGCTGCTCTTTTACATAATAAAAGTGAATACATGGTGACCAAGGAAAAAAATGTCAAAAAGCTTTATGAAAGGACTATAAAAGTGATCCATATGGCTTGCACGCTATATATTCCAAGTGTTCTGTAGTCATACAATAGCTTTGCGTGAAGATTAGACCGAAAATCAAGTCATATAGACCTTTATTGTACTTTTTGTTATTTTTAAAGTTTGGCGGTCTGTGGTCACCATTCACTTTCATTGTATTCATTCATTATATTGACATTCTGTCTAAAATAATTGGTTTGGAACAACATGGTGAGTAAATGATGGAATTTTTCTTTTTGGGAGTGATCAATCCTTCTACTTCAGCTACTCATTGTCCTTATTAAACTTAGTTAATGGACTCTGCAATCCTTGTAAATGCTAATAAATAGCCTTGTAGTGTGTGAGAGAGTTTGTGCACTTCTCCATGTGTGACAGAGAGACCTGCGGTCTTGCATGAATCTTTCATTTCTCCCTCATCATTTGAATAAAGGTTAAAATACAGAGCCTCTCATTGGCCCTCCACTCCTCCTATAGACCAGAAATAGCAATGACAGGTGCTCATTTGAGGACACGAACTCACGGGCATGCAGAACAAGCCTTTTTGTCTTACATTATGCATTTTCATCCCACCATTAGCCGCCCAGGCGTCTTTTCCCGTGATAGCTACACAATGAGAGCAATATATTTTAATTTAAACACCATAAACCCGTTGAGTGCTTAATTAACTTTTACCATCTTTAGGGGAAGAAAGCCAATTTAGAGACGCTAGTGAGGGTTTGATTTGATATCAAATGGTTTTACATCACCCGTCCATTTGCAAGGCCTTTTCAAAAGCTGATTAACGGACTGAATTACCGTGTTGGTAAAATTCATACCCTTTCCCCTTGGGAAATCTCCTCTCTCATGCAGTGAGCATGATTAGCTCAGCTATTGTTTTTCTTTAACAATATTATTTAATGAGCTTTAAGCAGACAAAAACGAGAAGAGCTCATTTTAATTTGAATATTCGGCATATCAGCATTGTGATGTCACAAAGCCATTTGAAAGCTGCACAAATGTTCGTTTGAAGCAACAAATAAAGATGTTTGAGATGATAAAAATAGAAAAACCTTTGAAAATCTAGTTTAAAATACATTTGATGTTTCACTGTAAAAAAGAATTGTTGGTTTAACTTAAAAAAGTAAGTTACCTGGTTGCCTTTAAATTTTGAGTTCATTGAAATTAAAAATTTGAGTTAATACAATGAAGGCGATTGGTTTAATCAACAGAAACTCAAAATATTATGTTATCTGAACCACATTAATTATCTAAGTTGATTTGACAAAAGAAAAAATGTTGTGATAACAAATCATGAAAATATTTTTTTACATTGTAGTTTTATGAAGAAATGATGTTGATGATGACGTCAAAACCGTCCAGCAATTTTACTTTTACATTAAAAGAATGTGAGTGTATACTAAAATATGTAAGTGTCCTTATTATTTAAAAGACTCCAAAACATAAAACTAAAAACTAAGACTTTCATTGCAGTTCAACAGAAACAAAACTTGTTTGTTCACTAGCCAGACCGAAAGGGCTGAATAATTACACAGGACATTAAGTGATCAAATATTAACGCCATTAAAGGATGATTTTCTGAGAGCTCTTTGAGTGTATGGATCACATGATTTCCAAATGGAAATGGAAATGATCTTTAATTAAGAGAGCAAGCCAAACATTTTCATTAAGTCCGCATGACAATGAGCTCAGGGATCTGACTAGTCTCAGGAGACCAGCTCTCTCTCTCTCTCTCTGTTCTAAGACAGGCTTTTGTCGCACATGAGGCCACTGCCTGAAGGTTTCGTCCCTCTCTTCCCCAGCCGCCCCTCTCTCTGTGTCTGCTTCCCATCGGCAAGGATGGAGGAAGCAGGCAGGAGAGATGAGACTGGGGGAGGGGGGTCCCCTTGAGCTCAGCCCTCGCTCAAACTCTTATCTACATGATGTTAACAGATGTAATCCTATTACAGTCTTTTATTCTCTCTTTTTCTTTCTTTCTGATCCAGGCCGATATCTCCCGGCAAGGCCTAAGAGGGGTGGCAGATGCCCAGCTATGGCTGGCCTACATGTTCCCTTTGAGTGATACATACTGTAGGGCAAGTTCTCGTAACCAGTGCCTTCTTAACACTCTTTTAAGTCCCCTCTATGGTCTGTTTAAGGGCATCCCAATATAGGTTTATGTAGTGTATTTCTAAATTATTACATTTGTTGAACAGCAGTTTTTAGACTAATTTTTTCATGCAGAATAAAAATGTTGCACCAGCCACTTTATTAGGTACACCTTGCTAGAACCAGGTTGGACCCCCTTTTGCCTTCAGAACTGCCTTAATTCTTCATGGAATCAATTAAACAAGGTGCTTGTTAACAGCAGGTGTTCATCAGTGTCCGAATTCACTTATTTGTTTTCATTCACTCTCTGAAGTGGACTATATTAGTGAACTAATGTAGGGAATAGTAAATGAGGGTATAGGGTGTGATTTGGAACACAGCCTATGAGTGTCAACTTTGAGCGCTGTTAATATTGCCTCATGTGCGACAAAAGCCTGTCTTAGAACAGAGAGAGAGAGAGAGATAGCTGGTCTCCTTAATATTGTTAATAATACGCACAGATTTGATCTTAGAGTGTGTGTACGCTTAAATCCACGCCAACGCTCATATTTATAAAAACGGTCTTTGACGTGGAAATCTTGCAGCTTGCCATCCTAAATTAAAGGATTTGCACGATGACTGGTGATTTTTTTTATGTAAATAACATTAATTAGGTGTCGTTTACAACGCGGAGTACTGAAACCCATCTGAAGCACATCTGAGAGATGACCGTAAGATCAAATTTAAGATGGTTTCTGCACAGCATTTTATAAATGAGGGCCCTGGTGCATTATCCTGCTGGAAGTAAACATCAGAAAATGGGCACACTGTGGTCAACAATACTCAGGAAGGCTGTGGCGTTTAAATGATGCTCAGTTGGTACTAAGGGGCTCAAAGTGTGTCAAGAAAATATCCCTCACACCATTACACCACTAGCAGCCTGAACCGTTGATACAAGGCAGGATGGATCCATGCCTTCATTTTGTTTACTCCAAATTCTGACCCTACCATTTGAATGTAAAGAAATCGAGATTCAAGCAACAATTTTCCAATCTTCTGTTGTCCAATTTTGGTGAGCCTGTGCAAATTGTAGCCTCAGTTTGCTGTTCTTAGCTGTCACTGGTGTGTTCTTCTGCTGCTGTAGTCCATCTGCTTCAAGGTTCAACATGTTGTGTGTTCAGAGATGCTCTTCAACAGACCTCGGTTGTAACAAGTGGTTATTTGAGTTACTGTTGTCTTTCTATCAGCTCGAACCAGTCTGGCCATTCTCCTCTGACCTCTGGCATCAACAAGACATTTTCGCCCACAGAACTGCCACGCACTGGATATTTTCTCTGTTTCAGACCATTCTCTGTGAACCCTAGAGATGGTTGTGCATGAAAATCCCAGTAGATCAGCAGTTTTTGAAATACTCAGACCAGCCCGTCTGACACCAACAACCATGCCATGTTCAAAGTCACTTAAATCACCTTTCTTCCCCATTCTGATGCTCAGTTCGAACTTCAGCACATCATCTTGACCATGTCTACATGCCTAAATGTTTTGAGTTGCTGCCATGTGATTGGCTGTTTAGATATTTGTGTTCACAAGTAGCTGAACAGGTGTACCTAATAAAGTGACCAGTGATTGTATATACTTAAAATATCACAAAATGTTATTTTACCCAGTTTATTTCATAAAGAGAGACAAGGGACATGAAGGGAGAGCAAGGACTCATCTCTGCTCGCTCCAAACATCCAGACAATGAAACAATGCAACACTTCAGGTCTGTATAAACAAAAGACTAGTGCAGTGATACAGTCTAGTGAATTATAATGCTGAATAGCAGCTTACAGCAGAGAGACACATCTGTGCATACAGTTTGCTTGACTGCATCACTTATGTGTTTGCCTATGGGCTAAAACCCAGTTCTGTTCATGTTGTATAGTTGGTGTAGTCTGAGAAACAGAGACAAAAAAAGTGTCATATAATACTTTATGTTCCCATCTCAAATTCACATACATACTAAATTGTTTTAGTAAGCGAATAGCTGCGTAGCTTAGCATTGCTACCACCAATTTCTTATGTCACCTCAGATAATAAATTCAACTTGAATGAGAATATGCAGCCCAATACTATATTCTTAAATAATACATGGTCATCACTGTGTTTCCTATTACCTCTTTGTTAGCCAATGGTGCCCATCTATGTATAGAAATGGATAATAACAGCGCTCAGCAGTCTGTGAAAAGAATGAGACAGTCAGATTTCAATTACAATACTTATTTGGATATGCATGAAGGAAAACTAGAGAGAGTCACATTGTTTTACCTGAACACAAAATCCGCACACCCCAGCAGAAGCAGATTACCGTGGCCTTTTGGAAACGCCACAGCCGCTGTTATTTTTAGTTCCAATCCCGCATTAATAACACCCAAGACACATTATCTACAGCAGACAGGATGGGGTTTACCTGACCTCGTATCAGGAGATTAAACTGGATGTCTGTCAGCCAACCATTTACACTAGTGTGCCCAGGAAGAGCAATGTGAGAGTCACTCGAGAGTATAATCTACTGTAAAAAAATGAATCTGAGTTGCATAAACATTTGCCAGTCGATCCTGTTTGTGCTGTCTCAATGGGATTGTCAATAATATCAGTGGTTCAGTTGTGACTGGGTTCATAAAACTAGTGTGCAAAACTCATCTAATGGAAATGATACACTCCTGGAACTCCCTGTGGCAGTTTTTGATCTAAACTCAAACCTCATTTCAATAATCAGTTCAAAACAACTTGAGATATCTTTGTTCTTTATAATAAAATTTCCCCCCACACATAAACAATCATTTTTGTGGCACCTTCACAGAAGAACTGAGGCTGTTTTTGGAGTGTATACGTTCTTTCATACAGTGATATACAAAGATGAAAAAGACCTTTTTGAACATATAGAATCTTTATCAGCATCACTTCTACTGTAGGAAGCTCTAAAGGAGAAAGGGAGTATGAGAGTTACATTTGATCAAGATCATTTTGATAGGACTAAATAAAGAAACACATGAGCCTGAGCTATCAAATATTACAAGAAAAGAAATCTGTTGATCACATGACCTAGTGTATAATGGGAGACTGCTTTCAGTGGTCTGGGTGGCCTTTTAAACTCTGTCAATATATTCAAATACAACAGAAGCAAATGCATTATTTAATGTTACAGTCAATGAAGAAAGATGCTTGTTCTCTGTGTTTCTTCTGCAGTGTACTTATGGATGTCTAGGCTCTTGTTTCCCCACAAAAAAATAAAAAAATAAAATAAAAAAAAGATGTCACTTCCTTTAGAATGACATCAATAAGGTTGGGTAGATTTTACAAATGATCAAGGGAATATTAATTTATTACATTTTTTTAAAATAATATTTTTTGTTAAGATATTTATTATAATCATATATATATATATAATTTTAAAAAATTCAAATAAAAAAAGTTTTCTAAAAACATGCAATTTTATCAAAGTGATAAAAGTGATAAAAAACAACAAGAGTCACAAAATGTATTGCTAATGCTGTTGTTTGTGCTGTTGTTTTCCTACCATAATGATGTCACTTCCTGGAAGATGACATCATGAAGGAAATGGATTTCGGATTTGTATTTTACAAAATATTAAAAGGATGGAAATGACTATAAAAACTATAAATTGATTCACATTTAAAAAATGAATTAACACATTGTTATTAAATTATTATATTTGTTGTTTGTGTTTATAATAATAATAATAATAATAAAATGACACATATATACATATATTAACATCTAGAATATTTCCTAATAAATAACCAAAGTCATAAAAGTAATTAAAAATTCAAGAACAGTAAACAAAAGGCTAATATGTTTTTTTAAAAATGTGATTTTAATTTTTTATTCAGTATATTAAAGGGATCGTTCACCCAAAAATGAAATTTCTTTCATCATTTACTCACCCTCAAGTTGTTCCAAACCTGTATAAATGTCTTTGTTCTGTTGAACACAAAGGAAGATATTTTGAAGAGAGTTTATAACTAGGCCACTTTGGGGCACCATTGACTTCCATAGTAGAAAAAAAAAATACTATGGAAGCCAATGGTGCCCCAAAACTGTTCAGTTTCCCACATTCTTCAAAACATCTTCCTTTGTGTTCAACAGAACAAAGAAATTAGTACAGGTTTGGAACAACCTGAGGGTGAGTATATGATCCCTTTAAGACATATGATGGGGCCGTGAAAATGCACTGCATAGTAGGAATGACCCGTCTGCTCATACATGGAGTGTTAAAAAACAAACAGGTTCAAGCATGACGCTACATTTATCCGTCTCCTTTACAATGAGTGATG